>NC_081548.1:1731075-1752012 GCF_901000735.1 Corylus avellana
CAGGTACAATCTCCTAAAAATCAATAACAACATATAAGTCATGATTTGGAGCCCGTATAGTTGTTATCTTCTTTCTCAATCAATAACAACATATAAGTCAGACGAAGCACAAAACGTAGTCTGAATCCCATCAAGTTCACATAGCAAATGGATAAAGCAAAACTAGCCCCAAAGCGCATTCATGATAACAATTGTGTATGCCCAGAATTCCTTTTTATTCAATATTTACAACAAATGAGAATTGTATGTATGCTAGTCTTGTTATTCAAGTTCACTACTTTTTGAAAGCTGAAGGAGCAAATGGTCCAAAATCTATGCGTCTGATAGGGAAGGGGGCTGCAGGTCCGGATTGACTCGGATGCTGCTGCTCACTTGAACCAACATCTTCATTGGGTTCAGAGGAGACAAGAGGCACACTGGTGGGATGCTGCTGCTCACTTGAACCAAAATCTTCATTCCCATCAGGGGAGACAACAGGCACAAAATCAGCATCTTTGTTGGCCAGATACTCCAGCTGCGCCTAGAAATTAAATTTATTACCAAAACTTCCCCAGTTTAAATTTAAATTTTTTAAAAAATATATATAAATTTAAATGATGGAAGCTTATATTTTTATATCCATTTAATAAATTTAAATTTAAATGTGCCACCCTTTGAATTATGAGCAGAGCACAAGAGGCGGCGCGGCACAGCAGGGGAGGGGGAGATCTTCAGTTTATATTAACTTTAGTACAAGTTTTCTGTTTGCAAAGCATTTTGCTAAAGTTTATATTGAGCTCTATTGCCTTATCAAACAGAAAGAAAAAGGAAAATAAAAGTAAAAATAAAACCTTGACTGTCATTTACCAAAGTCGGCCTATAAAAATATATGACATGTCTAGTGGGCTTGGTCGGGGGCCCAAACTAATCAAACCATGTGTTAAAAAAACAAACTTGAAAGAAACTGGCACGTAATAATTCAAATTTCAGTTGTTGACTATATAACTGGCATGTCAATTTATAAACATGGACGGTTACGTGATGAGCAATACTACTCTTCATACCTATTTATTACATTCATATCATACCGACTAACGTAACATATTTTAAGTAAGTTATACTTTTATTTTGGTGTACGATGTTGCCGGAGGGAGGGTTGGGCTTGCGCCTGCTAGTTGTAGCTGATTAACAAATGTTTTCCATGAAATAAAGTATTTAGGAAAGAAATGTTATGAAAAAATACTGTATATGAAAGAACGGTTTATACAAAGAAATATTTTTAGCAATGTGAATTTTATGCTCTCAGTAAAAAGACAAAGGTATACGAAAGAAACGATTATATACATCAAAGTGTAGTTTTTGTATTTATGATTTTTTATTTTAATATATGGTGTACATATACACTATTAAATATGTGAAATTTAATTAAAACCATAAAATGGATCCTCTTCATTTTGACTCTCTATTTCACTTGAAATTATGATCTTATCCATATAGGTTCCAACATAGCCTATGAATTGCAAGTTCTGTACATAAGATATATTTTTCAAGTAGGTTATGTGAAAAAAGATGATATAATTTGACTTATGTGAAGATGAATGTAGATATATAAAATAAAACGATGAGCAGCTATAAATGTAGTTATATTTTATAGAATGTGATTCTCAAGTGCATATTTAGAATTAATATAATTCTTAAAATGCATGTGAGAAATATAATTTTTGGGGTGTGCTCTCAAGGTCTCAAGTTTTTTTTGTTTTTTTTGTTTTTTTTTGTTTTGACATGTTCACACAAGGGAAGAGGGAGAGAGGATTCGAACTAGTGAACTCCACTTCATTGTCCATACAAGGGAAGGGAGAGAGAGGATTCGAACTAGTGAACTCCACTTCATTAGGCGTGATCCACAGCCGATTGAGTTACTCCTTGAGGATCCCAAGGTCTTAAGTACTAATCCCTTTGAGTGCTACCTTTCCTTTGGGGCCACTCCACTTGGGCAAAGCCCATCTCTCAATGCTTAATATCTCTAGTTGAGGAGGTATTAAGCTAGGGGATTAGTCTAGTGGATCCTATATGAGGTCTCTATGCTTGGTAGCCCACATCTTAGGTGTGGGAAGCCCAAGGTACTCTTTCGGACCATAGGTGAAACTAGGATACCCTAATATATATATACGCACACACGTTCAAAGGACAAATATTAATTTAACAAACTCATTTCTTCAACCCAATTTGAGAAAAAAAAAAAAAGGAGGTAGGTGGTAAGGTATAATATCCTACCACCTCTTTTGACTTAAAAGCAAAATATTTGAAATGCCCAAATTCCAATTCTTTGTGATAAGTAACATCATGTGAAAAAAAAAAAAAAAAGAGTTGCATAGCCCACTCAAGAAAAGAAAAAAGAAAAAGAAATAATTTGGAGATGCAGTAAGCAATAATTAAATTCTAACTTTGAACTTGTAAGCTACAAAAACATGTTTTGTAAGCATTATTAACAATTTCATCAAATTTTACTCACCAAAATAATCAAAAGTACATTTTTTTTTTTTTATTTTAACTTCTCACTTTTTTATAGCATTCTCAATAGCCTCACTATTTTAACAATTCACTTTCACTATTCTATTTAAATATTCTTTTTCAAATTTTTGTTTATTCTTTCTTTCACTGTTAAAGGAGGAGAGAAAAACCAAAAAGAAAAAGGGGGAGAGACAAACTATTTTTTTATTCAATTAGTGAGTGAATAGTACTCAATATTAATAGTGAGTTTAATATTGAGTACTGTTTACTCACTAATTTTTTTTTTTTTTTTCCATCAAAGTGGTGAGGCTAAAAATGAAACTTTTTAAGCATTTTCACTAAATTGCCTCACCAAAATAACCAAAAAGTGATTTTGGTGAGACTGCAAATAATGTACTTTTGATTATACAGCATTCCTAACGGCCTCACTTTTTTAGAGCATTCTAATTTTGATTCATTACTTCTTTCTTTTCATAGTTCTAAACTTTTTTTGTCGAGTTGAAAAAAGAAAAAGAAAGAAATAACTTATATATGAAGTTAGTAATAAATTATCACTTCTAACTTGTAAGCTAAGTAAACATATCTTGTGAGGAGGTAATGGAATATTCTAATTTTGATTAATTACTTCTTTCTTTTCATGGTTCTAAATTTTTCTTTGTCGAGTTGAAGAAGAAAAAGAAAAAGAAAGAAATAACTTGCATATAAAGTTAGTAATAAATTCTAACTTCTAACTTGTAAGCTACGTAAACATATTCATTGAGGAGGTGAAAATATATTTTAATTTTGATTGCTGATTTCTTTTCACAATGCTAAATTTTACTTTGTTAAGATATTAAATTAGTATAACATTTTCTCTTCTTTTTTTTTTTTTTTAATTCACCTCACATTTCAAATCAATATGTTACATATTAGTCTCATTCATTGAGGTGGAGTTTGAGCCCACACTATATGGGAAGTACTAGTATTAATTAAATGAAAAAAAAATTACCATGAATGACAACAACCCACGGTCGAGTTAGGAACCAAAAAATCACACTATGGGCCGTTATAACCAGTTTTGTTGGCAATATTTACACTCTCTTGCTTCATCACAATGTTAATCCCCCGAGTTGCTAAATTTGACAAATTAATGTAAGCCCAACAACTTTTGATGCAATTTGACAAATGAATTGCCTTTCCATTGATATTCTGCAACTTGGATAATACATGGACTCAACTGAAATGCCGAATACATTGGACGAGGAACGACAACAACTCACGATCAAGTTCTTGGACACATAGCTGTGTACGTGGCTGTAGCATGTTGCTATTGTTGGACATGTGTATGTGTTTCTAGCAAACGGTTGGTTTTGTTTTGTTTTTTTTTGTTAACAATATTTGTAATGATTGTTGAATAATAATAAGGAATCCCAATCTTTTATAATACAAATTAAGGACATTTTTGGCTCCATATCTAAGAGTCCAATCTTTTACTTTTTGAATCACATGATAATCAAATAGAGACGGGTTTAAATTTTATATATATATTAAAAAAAGAAGAAGAAGAAGAAAAACTTTAGCTTAAACAAGTATTCAAAGGTGTAAATGGTCATTGACCTGTGACAAGTACTATTTTGAAGCTACGTACGTACACTGATGATCAAGAGAAACAACCTTCCCATTAATATCATGCATTAACAAACTCGGTATGCATAAACACAATATACAATACAAATTGGCAATTTATTGACCAAATTCTTTTTTTCATATAACAAATCCTCTAGGTGACTTTCTCAACTATCACCGGATCTACTTAAACTATTTTTACGAGACACAGATGACAGAAGTTCCAATTTAATTCGTATCCAGTGGCTTTTACGCCAATGCCATCAAAAGTCGTCTTCTCACATCTGTTACATAGAAAAGAGGACTCAATCTTTGGGACAAAATTGAAAGGGTGCTCGTGATCATCTTTGAATGTGAAAATACTTCCAAACTTAATGTATGGATATTTTCCTAAAACGCATTGGGAATGAGCAGGGAAGTCGCATTCAGCACAATAGTAGAACCATTGTTTGGGATCTCTTTCTTTTTCGCAAATTAAACAATAGTATTCTTTACAATGAGCTTCAGCACTGTAGGTGAGCTTGAGGAGATGATCGTCATCTTTGTGTCTAGCTTCGAGCGGAAGAGTTGCACATTCGAAACCCAAGGCAAAATCACAGTCAGTGCATACAAATATGCCGGGTTTCTCGTTAGAAGTGAAATTACAAACATGACATCTTCTATTAGAATTAATAGCAAGGAAGAGGGAGTGTTCGTGACCTTTGTGTCTCAGAGTTTCCGGAATTGAACAACATTGAAGGTCAAGGTCGAAATGACACGCGTCACATCTATAGGTGAATCCACCATTGAGACGTTCACAAGCATCACAACAGAACAATTTACAAAAGAAGGGTCCTTGTGAGAGGGTGAGCTGGTGTTGGTGAAGTAGGTGTCGCTTTTTTCTTGGTAGTTGAGCACATCTACCGTGGAGAAAGAAATTGCATTGTGTACAACTGTAAAATGGGGTGGAGATTAATTTCATACAACCATCACATAGCTCATCCTTTGTGAGCTCCTCGTTGCTAAGAATTAAATCATGTTGATGCCTAAAATGTCGCATCTCCTGAACCCCTTCAACCTCCTTAACAGTAGTTGCTAAATCAACAGATTCTTCAGGCAGCCACGTAAAATGTACAGCTTTTTTATATTTAAATGCACAAGCCAAGTGGACCACATAATTGCATTCCTGACAATAATAAGTTGCATATTCAGCCTTCACCTTTTGATAGCAGAGTTTACAAAAAAGACGGTTGTGCTCTTTGACTTGATGAAGAGAATATGTGAGAGTAAGGGAGTGATCATGGCTTGTAATTTGAATAATGCGTGAAAATCCAGTACATTTGCTATGGATCAAGAGTTGACAAATGCTACATTGTGAGGCGAACTCTTTGCCTTCCTCTCCACAAGCATGACAAGTAAATTGGATTTGCTGAAATAAGGAGATGAATGTGTGTTGGCAATCAGTATAATTAATTTGTGAGCGGGTAGCACATGTGAAATCAAGATTGAAATCGCACTCACTGCATCGGTAAAAGGGGTATGCATTGCAGTTTTTACCGCAAGCATTACAAAGTTTTTCCTGTGGCTTGACAAGAGAAAGGGTGTGGCTTGGGTGGTGGAAGGGGAATTGTTGTATTTGGGGAGGCAGCTCAAAGCATGATTTATGGAGGAGTAAATTGCAATCGGAGGTGGAGCATTTGTATCCGGCACCAGATACTGGCTTCTCACAGCCGAAGCAAACAAGGTTAACGTCCTCCTTGCCATCATTTTTCACTTCTTCTGTGAAGATGAAGAGACCATGCCCCGGGTAGCCGAAGTGTAACAAAAGGGCTTTGTGATTTGTGGGTACATTATTGAGGCATGATATGTGAAAGTACATCTCGTCTCTACCCGTGTATTTAAAAGTGGCACCCAATATCGGTTTCCGGCACGTCCTACAAACAACTATCTCATCATCATCTTCATCCACCCATGTTGCCCACAGCTCTGCATCCCTATAATATCTCCGCCCTAGAAACTCTTCGACGATGCTCATGCTGTTCGTCTCCATATATATATATATATATATATATATGGATGATCGAGTGAAATTAGGAAATAATAATGAGGATCCGAGTAGTAGTAGTAGGAGGAGGTAGTAGTATAGATTTGAAGATGGAAGTGGTTATTAGTATTATTTGTTGGAATTGGAAAGGCTGCTGTTTGGTTTGGTTTGGTTTGGTTTGGTTTGGTGGTGTTGTAGTAGTAGTGGAGGGCCGAGGGAATTGAATTGCTCCAATATTCAATATTTATTTATTTGTTTCTACTTTAATTGGAATAATAAGCTTTGGCGTTCACTTGCCTACAATTAACGCAAAGAATAGATTTAATTGCATTGCCCCCAATTCCATTCCAGGTGAACAAAGCGGAACATTTGCATGGCCCACTCAAATCCATTATATTGTGCAAACTAGTTTAAGTACTTTCTTTCCGGTTTACCTATGTGTTTTTTTTTTTTTAGACAAAAAAAATATTAGATATTTTTTTCAAAGATTCGGGCATGTGTTTTTTTTTTTTTTTTTTAATTTCTGAAAAAAAGGGAGGGGTATTTTGAGAATTTTAACACTCCTCCATTAGGATTTAAATTCACAATATTTTGATTGCTTATTAAATTCACAATATTTTTTTTTTCCTGTAATATTTTACCTCACATTTCAAATGAAAGAGAGTTAAAGTATTAACTAAATAAAATTAAAAAAATCATTATTTTCTTTTAGCTTCAATTTTTTGAATAATTGGTAATTTAACACCTTTCAAGTTTTATTTTTTATTTTTTATTTTCTTCAACTTCTATTTTTAATTTCTCGGTTTTATTTTTATTTTGTGTGATATATATATACAATGACGTTTGTATATTCTGAGGGAAAGAATACGCCTTTAAAGTTTGCCAGATATATGGATAACTATCAAATTAGTTTCATACAAATTAATATTATTCTGTACTATATTTCTTACTGATATTTCAACAGATTAATGTATTAAACATTTAATTAATAGCTTCTTCTTCTTCTTCTTTTCTTACAGTAAAAATAATATCATGTTATTGGATGGCTTGAAATGGGACGATCGATGACATTCTTTTTATGGGTTTCTTGAACTGAATTTGACATCAATTACTACATATATATAAATAAGCAATAAAACTGGCTACTTCGAGGGACCATTCCTCTTCGCAACAACTTTTGTTGCAATTTGACAGATTATATTGCCTTTCATTGATATTCTGCAACTTGACAAACACATGTACTCAACTGAAATACCGAGTTAATTGGTGTTAAAGTATTGATTAATTTTGTCATATTCCTCTTAAAGTATTACCAAAATAATGTCAATATTGTTGATTTCAAAAAAAAAAAAGTCATTATTACTATTCACTGAACCGAGGCATACAGCTATTAGTTTTTTTTTTTTTTTTTTTTTGAAAAAATGAAAAATTAATCTTTGTTGTTTACTTGATTTAAATAAGCATATGTTCGAAGGACAAATGTTAGTTTAATAAACTCGTTCCTTCAAACCCAATTTGATAAAAAACTTGGTCCTCACAAAAATCAACGACCATTCTCTTGCTTGAAATTTTTTCCAAGGAAAGGAATCATTTAAAGCTAGCTTGGTATAATATGAATATGACCCAAACAAAGTCCAATCCTTTGTGCTAAGGTATATATTATGTCTTTTCATAAAAAAAAAAAAAAAAAAAAAAGGTATATATTATGCCACCTCTTTTGATTTAAAAGCAAAAGATTTGCAATGCCCAAATTCCAATCCTTTGTGCCAAGTAACTTCCCATGTGAAGAAAAAACCAAAAAAAAACAAACTTGTATATGAAGTAAGTAATAAATTTGAACTTCTAACTTGTGAGGAGGTGAAACTATATTCTAATTTTAATTACTTATTTTTTTCACAATTCTAAAAGTTTCTTTTGTTAATTAAGATATTAAATTCATCATTTTCAATTAATTAAACCCTGTTTTTATATTTCACTTCATATTTCAAATGAATATTTCACATATTAGACCTCATTAATTGAGGTGGAGTTGGAGTCCACACTTAAGAATGTGAAAGTATAGATTAAATAAAAAAATTTATCATTTTGTTTTTCAAATTTAAGGTTTTTGAATAAGTGGCAACTTTGAGAAACAATAAAATCCTTCTACACATTAATAACTTTTCGTGCAATTTGACAGGTTTTCTTTTTATTGGCATTTTACAACTTGAATAATACATGGACTCAACTGAAATATTAAGATAATTGGACTCCTACCTCGATCACGACCAAAAATGTCACACTATAGGCCGCTGCAACCGAGCAACATTCACATTTGCTTGTTTCCAGGCTGTGAAAAGGGTCTTTAATATGATAGCTTTACCTAATTATCACTTTAATCATGTGAAATATCGTTCTTGCGCATTTGAACACAATAGTATTTTTCTTCATCTTTTAATATTTTCATATATAACTGTCAAATTATTTATGTTCTCTCCAAACTACTAATTGTGTCAATGTCCCCCTTAAGCTACCAAAAATATCCATGTGCCGCCAAGGCCGACATAAAATAAAGCTGCAAGAGGAAGGTTCGTTGGGTGTCGAAATAATGGGGCATCTTCACTTTCATACATGATCTTTTACGTTTCTCCTTCTAAGCTACCTATATTCTTACTTCTAACTTCTAAGCTACCTAAACATATCTTGTAAGGAGATGAAAGAATATTCTAATTTTGATTACTTACTTCTTTCTTTTCATGGTTCTAAATTTTTCTTTGCCAAGTTGAAGAAGAAAAAGAAAAAGAAAGAAATAACTTGTATATGAAGTTAGTGATAAATTCAAACTTCTAACTTGTAAGCTAGGTAAACATATCTTGTGAGGAGGAGAAAGTATATTCTAATTTTGATGCTGATTTCTTTTCCCAATACTAAATTTTAATTTTGTTAAGATATTAAATTAGTGTAACTTTTTTTTTTTTTTTTTTTTTTAATTCACCTCACATTCCAAATCAATATTTTACATATTGGTCTCATTTATTGAGGCGGAATTTGAGCTCATACTTTATAAGAAGTACTAAAGTATTAATTAAATGAAAAAAAAAAAAAAAAATTATCACGAATGACAACAACCCCAGGTCGAGCTCAGGACCAAAAACATCACACTATGGGCCACTATAACCAGTTTTGGTGGCAATATTCACACTCTCTTGCTTCATCAAAACGATTCCCCCGAGTTTGATTCCATCTAAAAAGCTCATCACTGACAATATATACCGGACTTTTAACTTAAAAAGACATGACTTATTTTAATGGACTAGACCTGACTAGCCCAAAGGTGATATAAATTGAGAGGACTTAGGGATCGAGCAAATTGACAATTGTTTTTCAAACTACCTAATAAACAAACCATTTAGGGGTGGCTCTTTTTTTTTTTTTTTTTAGTGAGTGCATAATATAGCACGTTGAGACACTACATAATCCAAAAGCTTAAACATATAGTTTGAATTCAACAATATTATATTAACCACTCATACTTCTTGCATCTTTTCAATGTGGGACTTTATCTTTTTACACTCGTACATATAGGTGGATTCAAGTTTTTAAAACTATAGATGATACCAAAAAAAAAAAATCATATTTTTTAGTTTAAAAGATTATTCATTTTCACTCGATTGACACTCTGAAAAACAAGATGTTGAAATACAGAATAACTGCTGATGATGTAAATCCTTAGAAATTGGAAACGGATAATGATGAGAAACAAGAATTCAACCATATACTACTACTCTACACACTATTTGTAACCGAAATTTGATCCAAAATTCACAAACTATATCAGTACCCAGTAGCAATTGAAACCAAATACTCTCAACAACTTGAAAATAATTGATTTCATTGAAACCAAATTCAGTTGGAATAATAGGAGGGAAGTTGGATAGAGTTAAAGTGGTAAGCTTTGGTCCCAAACCATTCAATTACTTCAACTTTTGGGCTGATCATGACAGATTTTTACATTGAAGGTGTTGGCGTTTCTATGTTTCGTTTATACTCTAAACTCAAATATGTGTAACATATTTTCTATTTCCTATATGTAATTTGAGATATTAATTGAATGGTTAGAATGATTGAATATGAAAGATTGGATGGTAATTAGGAATGGGCACTTCGAGAAGCCCAAGAATCTCCAAGGCTGATTTGAGAAAAGTTAATCTCTAAGAAACTTTTTACTGAATAATCATTTTCATGCCTTAAACAATTCTATGAATCTTATATAGAGTTAGCCCTAAACTCAAGCCTAACTATTTGGGCCTTACTCACCAAAGGGCTTTGGCCCACTAACCTGATACGCCCATTACACTTAAAGAGTCCCTACTATTATATCACTAGGATCAATTTCTAACTAGTAAGTATTAAATTGTAGCTTGTTATTTTGATTTTTGTTGCTTATTTCGTTTCGCAATTCTAAATTTTACTTTTTTTAATTAAGCTATTAAATTTATTATTTTCTAGGAGTTTAGCCTTCTTTTTATAACTTACCTTACATTTCACATGAATATTTCACATATTGAGGCAATGTTTAAACCTAGCTTAGCTATAAGTGAAAGAGAGTGTTACAATATTAATTGAATGAAAAAATTCATCATTTCTTCTTAAGTTAACCAAGTTTTTTGAAAAAGTGGTGATTTAACACTTTTCAACTTAGACATAAATTTTCTAAAAAGCCGCTTTCAAAAGTGACATGTGTTCTTAGCATGTGAAAAAAATGTATTTTTTTAGAAAAATGTTAGGGAGCCAAACAAAATGAATCTAGAAAAATGCTCAAACTGACGTAGCAAGAGTTTTTAAATTAAAAAAAAAAAAAAATGCAATTCTCATTTTTTTAGTAGCATGTGCTTCTCACATATATTTTTTTATAAGCTTAAATGACACATGTCGCTTTTAAATGCTTTTTTTGTAGGATACAAACCTGATTGTAGGAAATTTATGTCCGAGTTATTCGGGAAAAGTACAAATATTACCTCCCCCAAGGGTCAAACTAACACTCAATTTGCAATGTCCAAATTATTCGGAAAAAGAAGGTATATTTCTCACATTCATTATAAGAATTGCATGTAAGGATCACATGCTCTAAAGACATATTCAAATTTAATAAACTAAATTGAAAAAATTTCTCCAACTCAATTTGAAAGAAAATTCTGTCCACTTAAATTAAGTGCTGGCATGAAGGGGGGTCAATATGATGTTTTTTTTTTCTTTGTTGCAAGTTGTAAAATGCTAGATTAATAAAGAGCTAAAGAAAATTATATATGTTGATGAGATTTTAGCAAGTAAAATCATTTTAATCTGATCCCTATTATATATTTAAAAATCATTTTTTAATAAGTATTAGTAGGAATAAATACTATGGACTTGAGGAGCCCATCCTGTGGACGGAGAGCAAGGAGTTAGGTGGCAGTTTCAGAGCTATAAGAATTTGGATGATCACCAGCTTTGGAAGCTCATTCCCTACTGATCTCATCTCTCTGCTCTGCCGTTGCCATACATATATATGCCTTAAAAAGCAAGCTTGATGTTTTATATATTCTTCGATTGTGATTGAAGAATTCAATCGATTGGATTCGGTATTTAACATCACAAGGATGTACTCTTAGGGATCCGTCCCGATTAAAAAAGCGTGATAATTTCTTTCGGTTGATAAAACTTATATCCATGTACAACAAGAAAGTAGTTGAAATTGTCTTAGAAGATGCTTCACAAAATGCTAAATATACTTCATCTCATGAACATAAAATAGATTTTACATGTGCAATATATGATGGTACTAACTGCAATTCATGAAGAAATTGGTGATTCAAAATTTTGTATTACTGTTGATGAAGCATGAGATGAGTTTAAGAGAGAACAAATGACCATTTTTTATTAATATTTGCTGACAAAGATAGTTTATACAAAAACACTTAATTCTTTGATCTTATCAATGTTAAAGATATATATCTCGGCGCTAACTTTGAAAAATGAAATATTTGTTTTTCTTTCTCATCATTGTCTTCATATTTAAAATATTCATTGACTGTGGTATGATGATGATGGCAATATACATGGTCTGAGAAATATTATTTTCGCTTAAAACTAATTATGTTTCCTAACTCCCTCTTAAAGTTGTATGTATATATGAAATTTACACGCAAAACTTTCAAGAAAACAATACTTGTTATAAGTTTGTGGTTAAGTTAATTATCATATCATATCATATATATATATATATATATATATATATATACATATAAAAGTCGAGTTTTGGCTTAGAGAGTATGTAGAATGGCTTTGAACCCATGTTTTTTTGTGAGTGAACCAATCCTATTAGAGAGTGCCTAGAATTACGACACGAATCAAGGACAATAACATCAAACTCAGATTTATTCCAACAAATCCAAATTATGTCCATGACATGCTTCTCATAGTTAACAACAAGGCCCCAATCTGGAACAATTGCATTTTTTTATCAAAGTCAGCTTTAGTTTCGTTTGCCCTAGTCTCAATCAAGCACACTAAACAAATCTTATGAAGTTTAACCTCCCTTTGTTTAGAGCGCTGATTTAAACCCCTCACATTCCAAATGAGAAGATTCATAAAGTAGGGGAAAACCCTCTCATCAACACCTCCTCTTCTCCCATTTTACTCTTTTCCTTATCCAAAGATGTAGGAAAAGTAGAGCTATCCAGATTTATAGCCTTATCAATATCTTGTTGAAGAGAAGTAATAGCAGCTCCTGACCTTCTCACTTCTCTCAATTCATACTTTCCATCAGCTGGAGCTAATAAGTACCAAAAGGAATTAATTAGTCCAATGCTTGTTACTATCTTTTGCAATAGCCTTTGTAGTAGGAGTTCTCCTTGAATACCTAACTTCACTCCAAGACTTCTGAGCTACCTCAGTAATAACTTTAGCTACATTCAAACCATTAGGTTTCACCCCAGTAAAACTGTCCTTCTTAGAGATAGGTTCAGTTTCCCTAGGCATCCAAATATCATATCATCTTCTCTTTTACACTCTGAATTGGATCCACAACCACAGCCATAGCTCGTTGATTCAGAGCTTCAAAACTCTGCAGAAAACAGATTTAAGCATATCAAGAATTTTTTATGAGGATTATAAAAAAGTAATAAAATATTATAATTTTGAAGAAAATGACATGCTCAACTCATTCTCTCTCCTGGGATTGGGAACATCAGTTAATCCATTTGGAAGGACTTTTTTTTTTTTTTTTTTAACTCTGCAAGATAACCAGAACATTTACAAGCTTCTGTCATGGCAATCTCACTCACCATAAGACTCTGAGTTTTGGCTGTAGCTCCTTGACAGGGAGGGCAGATGAGGAAGTGCCTCAAACAGTATGATCCTGCTCAAATTACTGCCAAAGCATTGATCTGTTTCAATAATAAATATGTAAGCAATATCTGTGGCACCCACTCAATACTAAAACTAGTTCCATTTCAACAAAAAGGCAGATTTACAATAAATTGTGAAGAATCCTATACATTCTCAAACTGAATATTGTAACATTCCATCGCTGATTGAGACAAACATATGTCTTTGATGGTATTGATCGCATCTAGTTAGAAATTGCAAGCCGTAAACTTTTGGCGCAGTCAATCTACCAACATCCACTTCTAAAGTGTATAGGGTCAACCCAAAATGTATCAAAAATGTAGTCAGACGAAGCACAAAAATGTAGTCCGAATCCCATCAAGTTCACATAGCAAATGGATAAAGCAAAACTTGCCCCAAAACGCATTCATGATAACAATTGTGTATGCCCAGAATTCTTTTTTATACAATATTTACAACAAATGAGAATTGTATGTATGCTAGTCTTGTTATTCAAGTTCAGTACTTTTTGAAAGATGACAGGCAGTTAGGGGGAGCAAATGGTCCAAAATCAAAGCGTCTGACAGGCAAGGGGGCTGCAGATCCGGATTGACTCGGATGCTGCTGCTCACTTGAACCAACAACAGGCACACTGGTGGGATTAGATATTTCTGCAGCATCTTTGTTGGCCAGATCCTCCAGCTGCGCCTAGAAATTAAGGAAAGATTTATATATCCAAAAAAAAAAAAAAGTTGCCAATAAAAAGGTAAGAACATTCGAGAAAACACCAATACGTACAAACCTTCATGAATGACTTCAATTGGGGCACCAAAGCAAACCGGTAGTCAAACATAGTTATCATCCTAGCTTTCAGCCCCGTCTGCCCCATCGCAGCACAAGTCGCCGCGATTATAACATCAAGTTGGTAAAGCTGCGACACTTGACATGGTGAGAGACCATAATTAAGGAACAAGAATAGATAGATTCCATATGTATTAATGAATTTACCTTTTGAGCCAGACGATTTTTCTGCCTATGGATTGCCATTTGAATTTCAAAATCTACTTCTTCTAATTCCTTCATAATACTCCATATGATATCCAACTCAGCAGCAGCACCATCATCATCCTCACTCTTACTCTCGAGCTCTTTCCACCGTTTGAACAAGAGGGATACATAACCCCTTTTCCTATTTTCATCAACACTACATAACCTATCAACACTCACCAATGGTGTATCATATCTCAAATACTCGCCTTTTCTTTCGCACATTCGGCGCAAACGACGAGATTCACTTCAACGATCTTGTACAACTTCATTCCCAGACGTTGGCTAGCTTTTCTCAGACTTTTCCATTTCTTTATTTGCTCCCCAATTGTAGGACCTTCCGTCCATAGCCAAGAAACAAAAGCATCACTATCACAATCAGCAACACAAAAATCTTCAGCATTAATTGAAGTTAACACTGCAATTCCATTGTCCGGCTCAACAGTCTCTCCTCGCAAGAACCGGACATCGAAAAGGAGAGCTGATAAGTCACTGCTGAAAAAAACACTCTCTCGAGTGTTGCCCCAAAACCAGTTATTGCCTCTAACGTCTTCCTCCGAAATGATATCACCAAGACAATGCAAAGCGCAAGCTTTTTCCAAACCTTCCAACAACTGAAGAACAAGATTGAGCTCCGGAGCTTCCAAAGAGCATATCAATTGGGGTGTTTCGTGAAGCCAAAGATCCATAATCACAGATTTAGGAATATTATGGTTTTTTTGCAGCAATTCGATTATCAAGTTCTGCAGCGCATCCAGAGTGCTACAAACAAGACATTTTCTACCCGTAAACAATTGCAGTTTCGCACGAATTCTCTTTATCATTTCTGCCCGCTCACTGTCTTCAACATAATTAGGCCAATCTGCAGTACTGGCGGTGGTGGCGGAGGCGGAAATCAATTCCACTGGCTTCCAAATGCCGTTTTTGACCATATGAATTGCCCATTCGGGAGCTCCATCCGGCAAAAGAGATTGACAACTATCCGATATGGATAAAGTAGGTATATGACCCATAAGATGCTTCTCGATATCTGGATCCAAAACCCTGTCTTCGCAGTAAGAGCACGCCCAAAACCTCCAAATCTTCTTTGCCTTAGTGTAATCAATCGCTTCCGTCAAAAGCTTCTTTGCCATTCGAAACTTATTCTTATCGAAATACACTTTGAGATCTTCGATCCCGATTCTCAACAACTTCCTCTTTTCTTTCACACTCATCTTGTCGTTCCAGAACGCCCTGACTCGACTGATCGTAGCGACGTCGTTGGACTCGAATTCCTTGTGTTTCTTGATATTCTTTTTCTTTGCCAACAGATCAAAATCCGGAGGCGCCCTCCGCCCTGGGATCCCCCACTTTTTCAGTTGGGCACCCTCAAACTCGGCCTTTACCTTCACCAGGGAATTATCCTCTACGAGCCGTTTCCATTTGTCCCTCCTGTTCCCACCTTCAAGAACGATGATCCGGCACTTGGATTTCTCTGCCAGCTCCACGATAACCTCCCTGATCTTCTCAAGCCGCGAAGCCTGGACCGGGACTTTGTACCCTGGCTCCGTCGGGTTCTGGATCAGCAACGCGTGATCGCATTCCTGGACCACGGCATCGTACGAACCGGCGTCGTTTCGGGCGAGTTGGAAGCGCAAGACGGCGTGGAAGAGTGCAAAGGAGATGGAGTTCGGGGAAAGCGCTAGAGCTTGGCGTGAGGACTCGACAGCGTCGTTGAGGCATTTGAGTCTGCCGGTAGTCGAGTCGCAGAGCAATGCCGTTTTGTAGTGGAGGAGGCTTTGGCTGCTGCGCATAATCTCCGGGTGGGAAAGGATGAACTCCACGGCTTCGGTGCTGTGATCCTCACCGCAGAGGGCAATAAGGCATTCTTGGCGTGAGGACTCGATGGCGTCGTTGAGGCATTTGAGTCTGCCGGAGGTAGAGTCGCAGAGCAACGCCGTTTTGTAGTGGTGGAGGCTTTGGCTGCTGAGCATAATCTCCGGGCGGTGGGAAAGGATGGACTCCATGGCTTCGGTGCTGTGATCCTCACCGCAGAGGGCAATAAGGCATTCTTGGGCCGTCGAAGTAGACACATCGAACGGTGGGGGATCGGTGGATGGCAAAGCAGAGGAAGAAGATGTTTTAGCCGTTTTCTTGGAGGGAATCATATCGCAAAGACTTCGATTTAAAAGAATGGGTGGGTGGAGGTGTGGTGGGGTTAAATAGGTAATTTACTAATTAACTGATTCTGGTTTCAGTTGGTTTCTTTCGCGGGTTTTTCTCTCTTTCATTTTTCGTTAACTCAACCAGGTATGTTTTTCTTTCTTTCTTTTTTTATTAATTAATTTAGCATCAATTTGGATGCTGCCCGTAGAGAAATAGAAATTCATTAAAAACTTTGTTTTTTTCTCTCATTTAATTAGTTATATATATGGTTTGTTTCATCATAAATTATTGACGCTCTCATCATTTTATGGATATAAGCACACATATACCAATTTATCGTCAAGGATGATGATTTAGTAGTCTTAAGTTCGACTCCTACAATGAAAATCCTCATGTCTATTGGTGTAAATCGGCTTAAGTCCCACATGAATATACCTTATTGGAGCTAAATCAACCTATGAGTGACTTTGATTTGAGGGAATGTTTGCAATTTCGTACTCTGGTCACCTTCCGTCTCCCTTTTTTAATATAAAAAAATAAATAAATAAAAACACATGCATTAAGTTCATATGTAAACATACAAAGTTTGTTATCAGAACAGTGTTAACTGTTTCTTCTAAGTTATAGGGGAGTTGAGACCCTCCAGAGACTTGGAAGGGAAATGAGGGTTTTCCTGAATGAATACCTCTTTTTGAGATAATGTAGAGTTCTCTTGGTGTAGAGTGTTTGGAAAGAGGGTGAAGCTATCTCCTTCAACTTGAGGATGGCAAAGAAGAGAAGTCTGATAGATATGAGAATGGCTACAATTGTTTGCAAAGCATTTTGCTAAGGTTTATATTGAGCTCTACTGCCTTGTCAAACAAACAAAAAAAAAAAGGGAAACTTCAGTTTGCCCCTCTGAACTTCCAACTGATTTGACAAACTCCCCCCTCCCCTCAACTTTCAAATCTCTCACTTTGGACCCCTGAACTTTGATTTGCTCTCATTTTGGATCCCTCTGTTAGTTTTCAACGTTAAACTCAAACGATTTGACTTTTTATGCCCATTATACCCTCAATTAGCCAGATGAAATTTCAAAATTGTCCACAACTACAGTACCCACCCTAGCCCAGAACGACCGTTTTGGGCTAGACAAATTATATATATATATATATATTTTACTAAAAAAAAAAAATTGAAAAAAGGAAAAATATTAAAAAAATAATACTATTAAAAAAAAATTAAAAAAACAGAGGGGGTGGCTAAAACCACCACCTTGGCCATGGGATGGTTCCAGCCACCCCCAAAAGGCCAAAAATAAAAATAAAAAATAAAAAAAGGGGATCAGTGTTTTGGGTATTTGACCACCCCAAAGGCCTAGGGCGGTCTTCTACCACCCCATAATCGACCGAATCTGGTGGCCAAACCACCCCGTGCCCTTGAGGGTGGTCCGGTCGTGCCTAAAAAACACCTTAATCCGCTTTTTTTATCTTTTTTTTTTGGCCTTTTAGGGGTGGCCGGACCACCACCTTGGCCGTGGGGGTGGTTCGACCACCCCTAGACAAGCCATGGGGGAGCCACCACCTTGGCCAAAAATGGAGTGGTCCGCCGATTTTCTTCTTTTTCTTTCTTTTTTTTTTTATTTTATAATATTTTGTTTTTATTTTTTCTTTTTTTAAAAAAATAATAATAATAATAATAATTTTAATGCCCAAAATGACTTCGTTTTGGGCTAGGTAAGTGTTATAATTTTAGGGTCCAAAACGGTGTAGTTTTCAAGTAAGGGTATAATGAGCATAAAAAGTCAAACCGTTTGAGTTTAACATTGAAAACGAACAAAGGGATCCAAAATGATAGAAATTGAAAGTTCAGGAGTTCAAAGTGAGAGATTTGAAAGTTGATGGGGGTTTTGTCAAATCGGCTGGAAGTTCAGGGGGACAAACTGAAGTTTTCCCAAGAAAAAACCTTGATTGCCATTTACCAAACTCGGCCTATAATAATATATGACATGTCTATAGTGGGCTTGGTTGTGAACCAAAACCAAACCGGTATGCATAAAAAACAAACTTAAAAACAAATTGAGCTTTTAAATAATTTATGAAAAATGGCTACCAGTTAATAACCAATTACCGCCCGTTGTGGTAACGAGGAAATAATCGCAACTAAGTGGTTGTACACCCTTGTCAATGCCTCAAACAACTAATTGTGTCAATATACCCTTTAAACTACCAAAAAAAAATGTAAACATCCCCTCAAAACCAACAAAAATACAACCGAGTGTAAACCCCTTTCTTTCACCGCCCATTAGAAGTGAAGTCCGGCCTACTGCCAAACAAGATTCCGATCATCATAATCTCTCACTGTTTGTATCCTTCTGTCTCTTCCCTATAAGAATCCAGCTATTTAGACCCACCAAAAATGCATTATGGCCCACATCCAAACAAGGTTCCAAGGATTATGAGAAGTGAGAAGTTTGAATGAGTGCTTATAAGGGCCACAACTCACAAGATTGCCACTGGACCGTTTTCTTGGTGGCCATATATATATATCCAAATTCAAATTGCACAGTTTTTATTCAAATTGAATTAAAAGAAATTTCTCGCACATAATTTATCAAACTAACATATATTCTTAAAGTATATAATTCTAACATGCACTTTTGTGTTGCTCCTTTCTTTTTTGATGTGGTTTCATTTGATGTATTTTCATAACCGATTAGTGGTTTCATTTTGTTTTTGGATTTTTATAATTCATAATTTAAGGACAAAGTTTTTTTTCTTCAATCCAATCTATTAAATTGACATATGTTCTTAAAACACGTAATTCTCACATGTATTTTTAAAATGTACATTCAAATTGCGTACTTTGTTAATCATATTAAAAATGCATGTAAAGATCACATACTTTAAAGAAAAATGTCAATTTAATAAAGTGGATTCATACACGTTGATGTTTTTATAGATATCAGATGTGAATGTGTTTTTTGTTTATCAGGTAATTGTTATAAGTGTGTGATTTATTATTATTATTATTATTATTATTTAACTCGAGTTTTAATTAAAAGAGAGTGACATGTTGGCATTTTTCTCCTCACCATAAATCCACAAAAACAATCACTACTACAACTGTTCTATCCCAATATAAAAAAACATAATTAGACTCGAATCATTTAAGGTAATTAATAAACAAAAAACAAGAAAATGGGTTCAAGAAGCAAGTTTGGGGCATTGCTGTTTATAATGAGCACGATGGGTTTGGTGCTGGCATCCATGGAGGTTGGAGAAGCCATTAGAGACAGAGTGATGAGAGTGAGCGAGTATTGCTACATGGTTGTCTACCGCGATTGCATTGCTGGACTTGGTAGCTCTTTTGTCGATCAATGCGAAAGGGAAGTTCTTGAAAAGTGTGGAAAGCCAGGATATCGAAGGAAAGGGGTGATGCATTAATCTTCAATAAATAAAAAGGATTATGCAATTTCCCCAATTTGCTATCTATAAACTTAATTGATTATAATGATCTTGATTAGTATATAAAACTCAATCTACTTTCCCATTTTGTGTATTTTCTTTTTCTGTTTTTTTTTTCATTTTTTTTTTTTTTTAAAAAAAAAGGTTGAACAAATTATTTGGCCACAATGATAGTTCGACTACCCCAACGTCCATTTTAAGGGTGGTTCGGATACTTCTCAATGGCTGGTTTAAGGAGAATTGGGTTTTCTCTATTTTCACTTGAAATTAAGAGGAACAATTTTCTTTTTTTTTTTTCTTTTTTTTTTTTTGTTCAGATTAGATTTTACAGCATCTAACTGTGTACATGATGCCACATCATTTAAACAATTTAAATGACGCAACAAGTCAAACAATATATACACCATTAGATGTGTAAAATCTAATATGGACCATAAGCTCTTACGTTCCTGCAAAGGGCCACTACAAGTCTACAAGGGATGAGAGGTTGCAAATGTCCCTTGGCTGCTTGCTTATGGAAGTTAGGCTTTTGGGAGTTATTTTCCCTATATCTTTTCATGCACTTCCACTCCCAATCTGTGACCGGCCCTAATAATCAGGTCATAGCCTAGCTTGATGACAACAATTAAGGGAAACAATGAAGTTAGATGTATTCTTTCAATCACATAATAATCATTGTATGTCAATTCATTTTTTGTTGAGACTCCTTACAATCAGGATAGGCTGTAATACTTCATTTTTATAGCTTACAATAAGATGTTGACACATTATCTAAAACCACCAAATATAATAAACATGAAAGCACTGAATCTTATTCTTATAAAAAAAATAAAA
>NC_081548.1:1752819-1759562 GCF_901000735.1 Corylus avellana
GGCTTTGCAAAGAGGGACTATTAAATGAAGCGAGGGAGCTATTTGAGAAAATGGAGGAATTTGGTTGTCAACCTAACCATATCACATATAACACAATTATCCAAGGCTTCTTGCATCATAATGAGACTTCATGGGTAGTGAAATATATTGAAATGATGGTTGACAAGGGTTTCCCGGCAAATGCGACCACGGCAACCATTTTGATTGACTTGTTGACTACTAATCAGGCAGATAAAACATTACAAGATTTTTTTCTTAAATCTGTGTGAAAAATTTCTAGTTCTTCAACGTTCATGACAAATTTGATATTCTAAACTTTACAGAGTTATTCTGTAAGGTACAAACATATTTGCTGCATGTCATTAAGGTAATATTTCTCTCCATGACTTTTGGACTATTGTTGTGTATTACTATTCCTATTTTGTTATTTGTTTTTTTAGTTAAGTTGTTTATATGTTAATTAACTGTTTAATTTTGGTCCTTGAACGTGTGTTGTCACCAATACATTTTGTTGCCTAACTCTTATTAAATGCTTTTTGCTGGTAGGTTGAATTCTGCTCTTCTAGGAGTGGTTTCCATTTCATCATTGTTTGTTGTTTACTTATCTAATTAGTTGTCCTCTTAACACTTTTCCTTCTCTGCAAAATGGTAGTCCAGTGGACCAGAATTTTACTTTCTTTGAATGCCATGAAAGACGAAGTTGCAGATCATTTGAGGCTTAGAAGTCTAGAATTTCAATGTGAACTTTGAATTGACTTGACATGGCCAGTTGCTGCTTACTACTTGCCAGAAATTTAATTTGGCCTTAATAATAACATTGACAAATAACTCAATTTGGGTAGGTTACAGTAAGCTTCTGGTTCCCTTTTTTTTCTTTTTTTTTTTCTTCGTTCTTTAAAATCTGAAACTTCTCCTTAAATGATATTTTTAAATATCATTTCTTTCGGTAACTGATGGTCAGCATGGTCTTATAATTCTCACCCAAGATAGTGTAATTATTTAGATATACACAAAAATGAGTGCAACAAGTGTCATGTTTAAGTGTAATTACTCACCGTGTTTTATTCTTAATGTAATTTCTCAACATGTTTTGTTCCTATTGATTTATATATTTTTAAGAGTCAAATGTTTTAAATTCTTCAGGGATCTCATGATTGAAGGAACACTCTTGAAGGTCTAGGAGCTTGGTGGTTATGTGTTGTTGATTTTGTTTGATGCTGCTGGATATTGGAAATTGGATGTTGGTGGTTATGTGCTGTTCAACTGGATTTTACAAGTTAGATGCTGCCAGTTTTTTGGTAATGAAGCTGCTAGTTTTTCGGTTGATGCTTCATCAACGAAAAATTTATTTAAACATTTTGTTGATGCATAGCTATTGAAGAATATTGTTCATTTGGAGTTTGGGGTTCTTAATGGTTTTATATATATATATATATGGAAAAATACACTTAACCCCTTGAACTATCCACACGTTGACATAAAACCCCCACGAAGTATCACACCTTAGCAAAACAACACCTCCTTTTATTTTTTCAGTTATTTTGGACGGAAATGTTTATCTCAATGTAAACATGCCCAAAATACCCTCACAGGTCTATCCCTTCGTTTATGGGAGAACAAAGAAGGGGATTGAAATCGCTTACTATGGAACCTGCAACTCAGATGGTTCCATTAGTGGATTCTTCGGCAGTTTCCCATGGAAATCGCTTCAAAACATTATAGGTCATCTCCGGCTGAAGTTGCGTGTTCGAGCAAGAGAGTCTGGAGAGAAAATGCGCCCAACTCCTTTTGAGCAACAGGGTCATAGGAGGAATAATTCCAGAAGAGACCCATTTCTTCAATCCAACATTTAGGTCCCAGAATGTTGAGTCCAAAGGAAACCCATTTCTTCGCCATTTTGAGTCTCTCTTTCTCTCTCTACTATTTGGTTTGGTCGCGGCCGGCCAGACCCAGCTGTGGGTATGGCGTGACCCAACCCTCTCCGGCCTGTTTTTTGTTGTGGTTTGGTTGTGGGTCTCAGGCCGTCTCCATTGTCGTGGGTTACGGCCTGTTCCATCCATCCTTCACTAATGGATATAAAAATATAAGCTTCCACCATTTAAATTAATTACTTCTCATTAATTAATTTCTTGCAATTAATTGACAAATTATGCCCATTTAACTAAGAAAAAAATGGGTTCAGGCAAGATTGTGGCATTGGTTTTGATGATGAGCATGATTGGATCCATGGTGGTCGGGGATGAAGACTGCAAGAATTGCTTCCTGGATGTCTTCAACGAGTGCGTAGGATGACGAGGTGCCACTCTTTCCGATGAATGCAACATTGAAGGCTGAAGCTGCTCAAGCATGCGACCCTATGCCCATTTGCTATTCCTACTCAAATCGCATCAACAACGGATCAAGATCCGATAGCATTGGGCGGTGGCATTGGGCAGATTTCGGTGGAAGTGAAGGAGGCGGTGTCTCTTTTGTTGTGTTAGGTTGTTTTTTTTTTTTTTTCTCTTTTTTGTTCATAAGATCTGTTATTTTCATGTTTATTGTATTTAGTTTTTTTTTTTTTTTTAGCTAATGCATCATCTTCTTATAGGCTGTTGTAAAGTTTTTACACCATATTCTAACTAAAGCGTATTCTCTTTCACTTTAGAGTAGAGATTTTCGGCAGTCTGAGGTCATCCTAGTGTCTATCAAAGTCTGGCGTGGTTAATTTTTTTTTAAAAATAATGTCATATATTTTGCTTCTTTTTTTCTTTTTTGTTTTTTAATTGAAGAAGAGAAATATTAAAGGAAAATTTAAATTTGAAGCATTAGCATTAAATTTAGGATAATCGAATCCTTTTTGAATGATACAATCCCTAAAGGGTTAACCTTCTACCCTTAGATTTTAGTTTTGAATCCCAAAACAAGTTTTGAGGCATTAAAAATTAAATATTAACTCATACAAAAAAAAATGACAAAATTTTTTTTTATTATTATTTTTTAATATATGTCCCACGCTAGAGGCAACCGCATAGCAAGACTCTTCACTTTATATTAACTTTTAGTACAAGTTTAATGTTTGCAAAGCATTTTGCTAAGGCTTATATTGAGCTCTATTGCCTTGTCAAGAAAAAAAAAATTAAAAAAAAAAACCTTGACTGCCATTTACCAAACTCGGCCTATAATAATATATGACATGTCTAGTGGGCTTGGTCGTGGGCCAAAACCAAACCGGTATGCGTAAAAAAAAACTTAGAAAGAAATTGGGTTTTTAAACAATTTATGAAAAACGGCTATCAGTTAATAACCAATAACCGCCAGTAGTGATTACGAGAAAATAATCGCAACTGCAATTAGTTGTACACCCTTGTCAATGCCCCCAAACTACTGCCCTTTAAAGTTTAAACTACCAAAAAATAATGTAAATATTCCCTCAAAGCCAACAAAAATACAACCGGGTGTAAACCTCTTTCTTTCACCGCCCGTTAGAAGTGAAGTCCAGCCTACCGCCAAAAAGATTCTGATCATCTTAATCTCTCACTGTTTGGCTCCTTCTGTCTCTTCCCCATAAGAATCCAGCTATTTAGACCCACCAAAAATGCATTATGGCCCACAACCAACAAGGTTCCAAGCATTATGAGAAGTGTGAGAAGTTTGAATGAGTGCTCATAGGGGCCACAAGATTGCCACTGGACATATATATATATATATTCTGCTTTTCAAAGCAAATTTTGCTGTCCAAAGCCAAATTCAAATTGCACAAAGTTTTTATTTAAATTGGGTAAAAGAAATTCGTCGTACTTAGTTTATTAAACTAATATATATTCTTAAAGTATGTAATTCGTACATGCATTTTTGTGTTGTTCCTTTCTTTTTTGATGTGGTTTCATTTTGTTTTGGATTTTTATAATTCATAATTTAAGGACAATATATTTTTCTAATCCAGTCTATTAAATTGACATATGTTTTTAAAACATGTAATTCTCATGTGTATTTTTAAAATGAAAGTTCGAATTGCATGCTTTGTTAATCATATTAAAAGTGCATGTAAAGATCACATACTTTAAAGAAAATTCCCAATTTAATAAAGTGGATTCATACCCATGTATGCTGATGTTTTTATAGATATTAGATGTGAATGTGTTTTTTGTTGATCAGGTAATTGTTATAAGTCTTATTATTATTATTATTATTATTATTTAACACGAGTTTTAATTAAAAGAGAGTGACTTGTTCGCATTTTCCTCCGCACCCCAAATCCAAAAAACAATTACTACTTCAACTGTTCCATCCAAATATAAAAAAACATAATTAAACTCAGAATCATTTAAGGTAATAAAAAACAAAAACAAAAACAAAAACAAAAACAAGAAAATGGGTTCAAGAAGCAAGTTTCGGGCATTGCTGTGTATGATGAGCATGATGGGTTTGGTGCTGGCATCCATGGAGGTTGGAGAAGCCATTAGAGACACAGTGATGAGAGTGAGAGAGTATTGCTACATGGTTGTCTACCGCGATTGCATTGCTGGACTTGGTAACTCTTTTGTCGATCAATGCGAGAGGGAAGTTCTTGAAAAGTGTGGAAAGGCAGGAT
Source organism: Corylus avellana (assembly GCF_901000735.1). NCBI lineage: Eukaryota > Viridiplantae > Streptophyta > Magnoliopsida > Fagales > Betulaceae > Corylus > Corylus avellana. Next base: position 1,757,390 of record NC_081548.1, read on the forward strand.
ATCGAAGGAAAGGGGTGATGCATTAATCTACAATAAATAAAAAGGATTATGCAATTTCCCCAATTTGCTATCTATAAATTCAATTGATTATATGGATCATGATTAGTATATAAAACTCAATCTACTTTTCCGATTTTGTGTATTGTCTTTTTTTTAAAAAAAAAAAAAAATTATTGAACAAATTCTTTGACCACAGTGATAGTTTGATTACCCCAACGTCCATTTTAAGGGTGGTTTGGACACTTCTCAATGTCTCGTTTGGGGGAATTGGGTTTTCTCTATTTTCACTTGAAATGGAGAGGAACCATATTTTTTTTTTTTTTTTGGTTCATATTAGATTTTAAAGCATCTAACGGTGTATATGGTGCCACATTATTTAAAAACTTTAAATGATGCGGCAACACAAACAACATATACACCGTTAGATTTGTAAAATCTAATATGGACCATAAACTTTTACACAGCTGCAACCTACAAAGAGCTACTACGGGGATGAGAGGTTGCAAATGTCCTTGGCTTGCTTGCTTATGGAAGTTAGGCTTGATGATCACAAGGGAAACAATGAAGTAAGATGTATACTTTCAACCACCTAATAATTAATGTATGGCAACTCATTTTTTGTTGAGAGTCCTTACTATTAGGATGAGCTATAATACTTCTTTTTTATAGCTTCCAATAAGATATTGATACATCATCTAAAACCACAAAATACAATAAACATGAAAATACTGAATCTTATTCTTAAAAAATAAAAGAAAAATAAAAAATAAAAAAAACTAGTCATAAGAACAGCGGCTGAAGAGACCCACAGATCTAGCCGTAAGAAACCCACCACCTCCTCAATCCAACACCGCGGCTGAAATCCTCCTAAAGCCACTGCCCAAAGCCACCTTCTCTCTGGAGAAGTTTCACGCATTTTCTCTCTCTACTTTATCTCTTTAGAAATGGGTTGGCGCACCTGGTTTGTTTGGGTGTTTGGTACAACCTGTCAATCGTGGAAGAGAGGGATTTTGGTACAACTGGTTTGTTTGGGTTTTTGTGTGATTTATGGTATCTCTCTAATTTACACCATTTTCATTCATATCTATAATTCAAATATATATATAAAACTCATTGTAACTTTCTGATTTTATATTTTATTATTGAGTCGTTTAAAATATATTGACTCGTGAATTAATGTTTCCGAATGTTAGTGAAAAAAGAGAAAAAGAACAAAAGAAAAAAAACTGGAAGTGACGGTGTGTTTGCATTTTTTTAGTGAGAATCTTTCTTCTTCCCTTATTTTATTATTTTATTTTTTTACAGTTATCCAAATCTATTTTGGTGTTGTAAATTCTAAACAGTTTACAGTTAACAAGAAAATTCCTAAAATCTAGCAAAGAGCATCGTCGGAGGGGGAGAACCTTTTTTTCTCCCCCTCCGACCCTCCTCCCTTCTCCCTCTTCTGCCTCCCCCCTCCCCTCCCATCGCTCCCTTTCTCTTAGCGAGTTAGCATATTTACCTGATGCCCCTAGCTCTTTGGACGATTTTTTCATTTCCCTTTCTCTCCGTTTCTTCACCCTCCTTTGGTTTCCTTTTTTTGCTCTAAGCTTTTGGATCGGCCGTTCTTTGCCCGATCTACTGCCCTTACCGAACCCACGTCAACGCTCACCCCTCCGCCTATCCTCTTCGGCTCTTTCCGAGTTCTTCACTTTCCGGCCATTTTCTCCTGGCAACCTTCCTCCCTAACATGGTTTCTATTTTTGGTTTCTTGTTTCTTTGTTTTATTTTCCTGTGTTATCTCATTTTCTTGTTTTTGCTAGAATTTGTGTTTGTTTCTTTCTGTTTCTGTTTGTTTAGGTACTATTTGTGGGTGATGCTCATGGGGTTTCACTCAAACTTCTCCTTCCGTTTGAGTGCGCCGCCAATCTCCTCCGCGCCTGCTCTGCCGCCCACCGTCCTCTGCTGGGCCTTTTTCTTGCGCCCCCCACTGCGATGAGCTTCCAACGCCCCCTTCCGTTTTCGGTTTCCGGCGAGCGCGCAGTTAGCTCTACTTTTTCGGCTGCTGTCATCCTCTTTTTTTTTTCTTTTTTTTTTGGTTATTTCCCTGTAACTTTGTATGGCTTTCCTTTTTTTGTTCTTTCTGTCTTGTTTTGTTTCCTTGTATCGGTTTTGTTTTGCTTGTAATAATGTT
>NC_081548.1:1759662-1765565 GCF_901000735.1 Corylus avellana
ATATATATATATATATATATATATATATATATACATATAAAAGTCGAGTTTTGGCTTAGAGAGTATGTAGAATGGCTTTGAACCCATGTTTTTTTGTGAGTGAACCAATCCTATTAGAGAGTGCCTAGAATTACGACACGAATCAAGGACAATAACATCAAACTCAGATTTATTCCAACAAATCCAAATTATGTCCATGACATGCTTCTCATAGTTAACAACAAGGCCCCAATCTGGAACAATTGCATTTTTTTATCAAAGTCAGCTTTAGTTTCGTTTGCCCTAGTCTCAATCAAGCACACTAAACAAATCTTATGAAGTTTAACCTCCCTTTGTTTAGAGCGCTGATTTAAACCCCTCACATTCCAAATGAGAAGATTCATAAAGTAGGGGAAAACCCTCTCATCAACACCTCCTCTTCTCCCATTTTACTCTTTTCCTTATCCAAAGATGTAGGAAAAGTAGAGCTATCCAGATTTATAGCCTTATCAATATCTTGTTGAAGAGAAGTAATAGCAGCTCCTGACCTTCTCACTTCTCTCAATTCATACTTTCCATCAGCTGGAGCTAATAAGTACCGAAAGGAATTAATTAGTCCAATGCTTGTTACTATCTTTTGCAATAGCCTTTGTAGTAGGAGTTCTCCTTGAAGACCTAACTTCACTCCAAGACTTCTGAGCTACCTCAGTAATAACTTTAGCTACATTCAAACCATTAGGTTTCACCCCAGTAAAACTGTCCTTCTTAGAGATAGGTTCAGTTTCCCTAGGCATCCAAATATCATATCATCTTCTCTTTTACACTCTGAATTGGATCCACAACCACAGCCATAGCTCGTTGATTCAGAGCTTCAAAACTCTGCAGAAAACAGATTTAAGCATATCAAGAATTTTTTATGAGGATTATAAAAAAGTAATAAAATATTATAATTTTGAAGAAAATGACATGCTCAACTCATTCTCTCTCCTGGGATTGGGAACATCAGTTAATCCATTTGGAAGGACTTTTTTTTTTTTTTTTAACTCTGCAAGATAACCAGAACATTTACAAGCTTCTGTCATGGCAATCTCACTCACCATAAGACTCTGAGTTTTGGCTGTAGCTCCTTGACAGGGAGGGCAGATGAGGAAGTGCCTCAAACAGTATGATCCTGCTCAAATTACTGCCAAAGCATTGATCTGTTTCAATAATAAATATGTAAGCAATATCTGTGGCACCCACTCAATACTAAAACTAGTTCCATTTCAACAAAAAGGCAGATTTACAATAAATTGTGAAGAATCCTATACATTCTCAAACTGAATATTGTAACATTCCATCGCTGATTGAGACAAACATATGTCTTTGATGGTATTGATCGCATCTAGTTAGAAATTGCAAGCCGTAAACTTTTGGCGCAGTCAATCTACCAACATCCACTTCTAAAGTGTATAGGGTCAACCCAAAATGTATCAAAAATGTAGTCAGACGAAGCACAAAAATGTAGTCCGAATCCCATCAAGTTCACATAGCAAATGGATAAAGCAAAACTTGCCCCAAAACGCATTCATGATAACAATTGTGTATGCCCAGAATTCTTTTTTATACAATATTTACAACAAATGAGAATTGTATGTATGCTAGTCTTGTTATTCAAGTTCAGTACTTTTTGAAAGATGACAGGCAGTTAGGAGGAGCAAATGGTCCAAAATCAAAGCGTCTGACAGGCAAGGGGGCTGCAGATCCGGATTGACTCGGATGCTGCTGCTCACTTGAACCAACAACAGGCACACTGGTGGGATTAGATATTTCTGCAGCATCTTTGTTGGCCAGATCCTCCAGCTGCGCCTAGAAATTAAGGAAAGATTTATATATCCAAAAAAAAAAAAAAAGTTGCCAATAAAAAGGTAAGAACATTCGAGAAAACACCAATACGTACAAACCTTCATGAATGACTTCAATTGGGGCACCAAAGCAAACCGGTAGTCAAACATAGTTATCATCCTAGCTTTCAGCCTCGTCTGCCCCATGGCAGCACAAGTCGCCGCGATTATAACATCAAGTTGGTAAAGCTGCGACACTTGACATGGTGAGAGACCATAATTAAGGAACAAGAATAGATAGATTCCATATGCATTAATTAATTTACCTTTTGAGCCAGACGATTTTTCTGCCTATGGATTGCCATTTGAATTTCAAAATCTACTTCTTCTAATTCCTTCATAACACTCCATATGATATCCAACTCAGCAGCAGCACCATCATCATCCTCACTCTTACTCTCGAGCTCTTTCCACCGTTTGAACAAGAGGGATACATAACCCCTTTTCCTATTTTCATCAACACTACATAACCTATCAACACTCACCAATGGTGTATCATATCTCAAATACTCGCCTTTTCTTTCGCACATTCGGCGCAAACGACGAGATTCATCTTCAACGATCTTGTACAACTTCATTCCCAGACGTTGGCTAGCTTTTCTCAGACTTTTCCATTTCTTTATTTGTTCCCCAATTGTAGGACCTTCCGTCCATAGCCAAGAAACAAAAGCATCACTATCACAATCAGCAACACAAAAATCTTCAGCATTAATTGAAGTTAACACTGCAATTCCATTGTCCGGCTCAACAGTCTCTCCTCGCAAGAACCGGACATCGAAAAGGAGAGCTGATAAGTCGCTGCTGAAAAAAACACTCTCTCGAGTGTTGCCCCAAAACCAGTTATTGCCTCTAACGTCTTCCTCCGAAATGATATCACCAAGACAATGCAAAGCGCAAGCTTTTTCCAAACCTTCCAACAACTGAAGAACAAGATTGAGCTCCGGAGCTTCCAAAGAGCATATCAATTGGGGCGTTTGGTGAAGCCAAAGATCCATAATCACCGATTTAGGAATATTATGGTTTTTTTGCAGCAATTCGATTATCAAGTTCTGCAGCGCATCCAGAGTGCTACAAACAAGACATTTTCTACCCGTAAACAATTGCAGTTTCGCACGAATTCTCTTTATCATTTCTGCCCGCTCACTGTCTTCAACATAATTAGGCCAATCTGCAGTACTGGCGGTGGTGGCGGAGGCGGAAATCGATTCCACTGGCTTCCAAATGCCGTTTTTGACCATATGAATTGCCCATTCGGGAGCTCCATCCGGCAAAAGAGATTGACAACTATCCGATATGGATAGAGTAGGTATATGACCCATAAGATGCTTCTCGATAACTGGATCCAAAACCCTGTCTTCGCAGTAAGAGCACGCCCAAAACCTCCAAATCTTCTTTGCCTTAGTGTAATCAATCGCTTCCGTCAAAAGCTTCTTTGCCATTCGAAACTTATTCTTATCGAAATACACTTTGAGATCTTCGATCCCGATTCTCAACAACTTCCTCTTTTCTTTCACACTCATCTTGTCGTTCCAGAACGCCCTGACTCGACTGATCGTAGCGACGTCGTTGGACTCGAATTCCTTGTGTTTCTTGATCTTCTTTTTCTTTGCCAACAGATCAAAATCCGGAGGCGCCCTCCGCCCTGGGATCCCCCACTTTTTCAGTTGGGCACCCTCAAACTCGGCCTGTACCTTCACCAGGGAATTATCCTCTACAAGCCGTTTCCATTTGTCCCTCCTGTTCCCACCTTCAAGAACGATGATCCGGCACTTGGATTTCTCTGCCAGCTCCACGATAACCTCCCTGATCTTCTCAAGCCGCGAAGCCTGGACCGGGACTTTGTACCCTGGCTCCGTCGGGTTCTCGATCAGCAACGCGTGATCGCATTCCTGGACCACGGCATCGTACGAACCGGCGTCGTTTCGGGCGAGTTGGAAGCGCAAGACGGCGTGGAAGAGTGCAAAGGAGATGGAGTTCGGGGAAAGCGCTAGAGCTTGGCGTGAGGACTCGACAGCGTCGTTGAGGCATTTGAGTCTGCCGGTGGTAGAGTCGCAGAGCAATGCCGTTTTGTAGTGGAGGAGGCTTTGGCTGCTGAGCATAATCTCCGGGTGGGAAAGGATGAACTCCACGGCTTCGGTGCTGTGATCCTCACCGCAGAGGGCAATAAGGCATTCTTGGCGTGAGGCGATGGCGTCGTTGAGGCATTTGAGTCTGCCGGTGGTAGAGTCGCAGAGCAACGCCGTTTTGTAGTGGTGGAGGCTTTGGCTGCTGAGCATAATCTCCGGGCGGTGGGAAAGGATGGACTCCAGGGCTTCGGTGCTGTGATCCTCACCGCAGAGGGCAATAAGGCATTCTTGGGCCGTCGAAGTAGACACATCGAACGGTGGGGGATCGGTGGATGGCAAAGCAGAGGAAGAAGATGTTTTAGCCGTTTTCTTGGAGGGAATCATATCGCAAAGACTTCGATTTAAAAGAATGGGTGGGTGGGTGGTGTGGTGGGGTTAAATAGGTAATTTACTAATTAACTGATTCTGGTTTCAGTTGGTTTCTTTCGCGGGTTTTTCTCTCTTTCATTTTTCGTTAACTCAACCAGGTATGTTTTTCTTTCTTTCTTTTTTTATTAATTAATTTAGCATCAATTTGGATGCTGCCCGTAGAGAAATAGAAATTCATTAAAAACTTTGTTTTTTTCTCTCATTTAATTAGTTATATATATATATGGTTTGTTTCATCATAAATTATTGACACTCTCATTATTTTATGGATATAAGCACACATATTACCAATTTATCGTCAAAGGTGATGATTCAGTAGTCTTAAGTTCGACTCCTGCAATGAAAATCCTCATGTCTATTGGTGTAAATCGGCTTAAGTCCCACATGAATATACCTTATTGGGGCTAGATCAACCTATGAGTCACTTTGATTTGAGGGAATGTTTGCAATCTCGTACTCTGGTCACCCTCCGTCTCCCCTTTTTTAATATAAAAAAATAAAAAAATAAATCAAAACACATGCATTAAGTTCATATGTAAACATACAAAGTTTGTAATCAGAACAGTGTGAACTGTTTCTTCTAAGTTATAGGGGAGTTGAGACCCTCCAGAGACTTGGAAGGGAAATGAGGGGTTTTCCTGAATGAATATCTCTTTTTGAGATAATGTAGAGTTCTCTTGGTCTAAAGTGTTTGGAAAAAGGGTGAAGCTATCTCCTTCAACTTAAGGATGGCAAAGAAGAGAAGTCTGATAGATATGAGAATGGCTACAATTGTTTGCAAAACATTTTGCTAAGGTTTATATTGAGCTCTATTGCCTTATCAAACAGAAAGAAAAGAAAAGAAAAAATAATAATAATAATAATAAGGGAAAAAATCTATTTTATCCCCCTGAAATTTCAAGGGTTTTTCAATTTGAAACCCAAAATTTAAAAATTGGCAATGTACCCCCATAATGTTTAAAAAAATTTCAATTTAAACCTTCCGTTACTAATTTCCGTCAAATTAGACGGAAATCTATGAAATTACGTAATTATCCTCAGGCTTTTAAAAAAAAAATTCGTTCAATTTAACGGAAATTAGTAACGGAAGGTTTCAATTGAAAATTTTTGAAACATTAGGGGGGTATATTGCCAATTTTTAAACTTTGGGGTTCAAATTGAAAAACCATTGAAACTTTAAGAGGTAAAGTGGATTTTCCCCAAAAAACAAAGAAAAAAAGGGCAAATTTCAGTTTGCCTCCCTAAACTTCTAGCCGATTTGACAAACTCCCCCTCAACTTTCAAATCTCTCACTTTGGATCCCTGAACTTTGATTTGCTCTCATTTTGGACCCCTCTGTTAGTTTTTAACGTAAAACTCAAACGGTTAGACTTTTTATACCCATTATACCCTCAATTAGCCAGTTGAAATTTCAAAATTGTCCACAACTACAGTACCCACCCTAGCCCAGAACGACGCCGTTTTGGGCTAGACAAATTATATATATATTAAAAAAATAAAAATAAAAATAAAAATAAAAATAAAAATAAAATAAAATAAAAGAGGG
>NC_081548.1:1765665-1796576 GCF_901000735.1 Corylus avellana
TTCATTTGATGTCTTTTCATAACCGATTAGTGGTTTCATTTTGTTTTTGGATTTTTATAATTCATAATTTAAGGACAACGTTTTTTTTCTTCAATCCAATCTATTAAATTGACATATGTTCTTAAAACACGTAATTCTCACATGTATTTTTAAAATGTACATTCAAATTGCGTACTTTGTTAATCATATTAAAAATGCATGTAAAGATCACATACTTTAAAGAAAAATGTCAATTTAATAAAGTAGATTCATACACATTGATGTTTTTATAGATATTAGATGTGAATGTGTTTTTTGTTTATCAGGTAATTGTTATAAGTGTGTGATTTATTATTATTATTTAACACGAGTTTTAATTAAAAGAGAGTGACTTCTTGGCATTTTTCTCTGCACCATAAATCCACAAAAACAATTACTACTACAACTGTTCCATCCCAATATAAAAAAACATAATTAGACTCGAATCATTTAAGGTAATTAATAAACAAAAAACAAGAAAATGGGTTCAAGAAGCAAGTTTGGGGCATTGCTGTTTATAATGAGCACGATGGGTTTGGTGCTGGCATCCATGGAGGTTGGAGAAGCCATTAGAGACAGAGTGATGAGAGTGAGCGAGTATTGCTACATGGTTGTCTACCGCGATTGCATTGCTGGACTTGGTAGCTCTTTTGTCGATCAATGCGAAAGGGAAGTTCTTGAAAAGTGTGGAAAGCCAGGATATCGAAGGAAAGGGGTGATGCATTAATCTTCAATAAATAAAAAGGATTATGCAATTTCCCCAATTTGCTATCTATAAACTTAATTGATTATAATGATCTTGATTAGTATATAAAACTCAATCTACTTTTCCCATTTTGTGTATTTTCTTTTTCTGATTTTTTTTTTTTTTTTTTTTTTTTAAAAAAAAATGGTTGAACAAATTATTTGGCCACAATGATAGTTTGACTACCCCAATGTCCATTTTAAGGGTGGTTCGGATACTTCTCAATGGCCGGTTTAAGGGGAATTGGGTTTTCTCTATTTTCACTTGAAATTAAGAGGAACAATTTTTTTTTTTTTTTTTTTTTGTTCAGATTAAATTTTACAGCATCTAACTGTATACATGATGTCACATCATTTAAACAATTTAAATGACGCAACAAGTCAAACAATATATATACCGTTAGATGTGTAAAATCTAATATGGACCATAAGCTCTTACGTTGCTGCAAAGGGCCACTACAAGGGATGAGAGGTTGCAAATGTCCCTTGGCTGCTTGCTTATGGAAGTTAGGCTTTTGGGAGTTATTTTCCCTATATCTTTTCATGCACTTCCACTCCCAATTTGTGACCGGCCCTAATAATCAGGTCATAGCCTAGCTTGATGACAACAATTAAGGGAAACGATGAAGTTAGATGTATTCTTTCAATCACATAATAATCATTGTATGTCAATTCATTTTTTGTTGAGAGTCCTTACAATTAGGATAGGTTGTAATACTTCATTTTTATAGCTTACAATAAGATGTTGACACATCATCTAAAACCACAAAATATAATAAACATGAAAGCACTGAATCTTATTCTTATAAAAAAAATAAAAACTAGTCGTAAAAATTGCCGCTGAAGAGACCCACAGATCTAGCCCTAAGAAGCCCACCACCTCCTTAGTTCAATGCGGCAGCCAAAATCCTCCCAAAGCCACAGCCCAAAGCCATTGCCTTTTGGGTGAAGTTTCGTGCATTTTCTCTCTCTACTTTTATCTCTTTAGAAATGGGTCAGCGCACCTGGTTTGTTTGAGTGTTTGCTACAACCTGGGTTTTTGGGTTTTTTTGTGTGGTTTATGGTATCTCTCAAATTTACACCATTTCATTCATATATATATATAAAAGTAAATAAAACTCATTGTAGCTTTCTGATTTTATGTTTTATTATCGAGTCTTTTAAAATATATTGATTCGTGAATTAATGTTGCTGTGTGATACTGAAAAAGAAAAAAATAAAATAAAAAAATTGAAGCGACGTGTGTTTGCATGTTTTTTAGTGAGAATCTTTCTTGTTCTCTTTTTTTATTATTTTTTTATTTTTTACCAAGAAATAATTGAGCAAGAAAGAGAAATCATCACTCAAAAATACGAAAAAGCTTTACAAATTAAACGACCTTTTTTCTTAATGGTCCGTTTGTTATAAGAGATGGAAAGACAGGAAGCGAGAAAGGCAAAAAGTCAAAAATAATATATATATATATATATATATATATATATATATATATTTTTTTTTTTTTCTTTTTCCCTCATTGTTCTCATTGCACTCGTTAGATCCATAAGGGCAATACTGTCCTTTTACAAGGTGTATGGCTTTGTAATTCGGTATGCCGTATAAGAAGTTAAGAACCCACACACTCCCATCTTTAGAACGTCTTGGGAGACTGTGAAATCGGAAATCGACGGCCATTTCGCTTAAGTCGTCATCAGATCTGCTTCTTCTGCTTCTTTCTCTTCCCACTACATCTTCTTCCTCCGGAAATGGGTACCACTGCTAAGTCTACAAATTCTCTTGCTTTCTTCTTCAATCATTATTCTCATCTTAGGGTTTCTTTTCATACTCTTAATTTTTATTATTATTGTCGTAGTTTTAGTTCCACTTCTGCTAAAACTACCAATAGTGGTAGAGATATTGTGGAAAGCCCCAATCAATTCTTGAAATCTGTGAGAGATAGATGCAGATCTTGTAGCTTTTGGAATCTTGATGATGCCTTGGGCGTGTTTGATAGAATGCTTCACATGCACCCTTTGCCTTCCATTGTGGATTTTAATCAATTGCTGACTGCAATTACAAGAATGAAGCATCACTCAACCGTGATTTCTCTGTTTAAAGAAATGGAACAGTCAGGAATTGCTCCCGATGATTATACTTCGGGCATTTTGATTAATTGCTTCTGCCATTTGAACCGGGTGGATTTTGGCTTCTCTATCTTAGCAAGAATTTTGAAACTTGGTTTTGAACCAGACTCTATAATTCTAACTACTCTTGTCAAAGGGCTCTGTATTCAGGGTAAAATTGTTGAAGCTGTGAAATTGGTTAACAAAATGGAGAAGATAAGCTTCAAACCTAATATAGTTACCTACGGAACAATAATGAATTGTTTGTGTAAAATAGGTAAGACAAATGAAGCTATTGGGTTGTTTAGAAAGATGGAAGAAAGAAATCTTGAACTTAATGTAGTGTTGTATAGCACAATCATTGATAGTTTATGTAAGGATAGATTGGTAACTAAAGCTTTGAAATTTTTCTCTGAAATGACAAATAGAGGAATTAAGCCAGACCTTTTCACTTACAATTCTTTAATTCAAGGCCTATGCAATTTCGGTCGGTGGAAGGAGGCAACTAAACTATGGAATGAGATGGTGGAAAGGAAAATCATGCCAAATGTGCTTACGTTCAACATATTGGTGGGCACACTTGGCAAAGAGGGGAAGTTGATAGAGGCTGAGGAAGTTTTTGATGTGATGATTCAGAGAGGCATAGAGCCTGATGTAGTCACGTACAATTCTTTGATTGACTCTTATTGTTTGCAAAATAGAATGGATGAAGCTTTGAATGCATTTAATATGGTGGTTGAGAAGGGTTGTTCCCCTACTGTTGTTAGTTATAACATATTAATCCACGGATATTGTAAAAATAGAAGAATTGATGAGGCAGTGAATCTCTTCCGTGAAATGACTAACAATGGCATGATTCCTAATGTTGTCACTTACAACACCCTTATTGGCGGGTTTTGCCGAGTTGGGAGACTTCAGAAGTCACTAGAGCTACTACATGAGATGCGAGGCTGTGGCCAACATCCCGATGTCCAAACTTATGCTATTTTGTTAGATGGTTTGTGTAAGAATCTATACTTTCCAGTGGCAATGGCATTGTTTCAAGAGATGGAAGACAAAAAGTTAGACCTTGATATTGTTATTTATAACGTCTTGATTAATGGTATGTGTAATGTTGGGAAACTTTCTACTGCAAGAGAACTCTTTAATACTCTTCCTACCAAAGGCTTTCAAGCTAATGTTCGGACTTATACTATAATGATCAAAGGGCTTTGCAAAGAGGGACTACTAAATGAAGCGAGGGAGCTATTTGAGAAAATGGAAGAAAATGGTTGTCAACCTAACCATATCACATATAACACAATCATCCAAGGCTTCTTGCAACATAATGAGACTTCATGGGTAGTGAAATATATCCAAATGATGGTTGACAAGGGTTTCCAGGCAAATGCGACCACGGCAACCATTTTAATCGATTTGTTGACTACTAATCAGGCAGATCAAACATTACAAGATTTTTTTCTAAAATCTGTGTGAAAGATTTCTAGTTCTTCAACGTTCATGACAAATTTGATATTCTAAACTTTACAGAGTTAATCTGTAAGGTACAAACATATTTGCCGCAAGTCATTAAGGCAATATTTCTCTCCATGACTTTTGGACTATTGTTGTGTATTACTATTCCTATTTTGTTATCTATTTTTTTAGTTAATTTGTTTATGTGTTAATTAACTGTTTAATTTCGGTCCTTAAACACGTGTTGTCACAAATACATTTTGTTGCCTAACTCTTATTAAATGCATTATGCTGGTAGGTTGAATTCTGCTCTTCTAGGAGTGGTTTCCAGTTCATCATTGTTTGTTGTTCGCTTATCTAATTAGTTGTCCTTAAACACTTTTCCTTTCCTCCAAAATGGTAGTCCAGTGGACTAGAATTTTCTTCTTTGAATGCCATGAAAAACGAAGTTGCAGTTCATTTGAGGCTTAGAAGTCTAGAATTTTTGTGTGAACTTTGAATTGACTTGACGTGGCCAGTTGCTGCTTACTACTTGCCAGAAATTTAATTTGGCCTTATTAATAACATTGATGAATAACTCAATTTGCGTAGGTTATAGTAAGCTTCTGGTTCCCTTCTTTTTTTTTTTTTTTAATCATTCTTCAAAATCTGACACTTCTCCTAAAATGATATTTTTAAATATCATTTCTTTCGGTAACTGATGGTCAGCATGGTCATATAATTCTCACCCAAGATAGTGTAATTATTTAGATATACACAAAAATTAGTGCAACAAGTGTCATGTTTAAGTGTAATTACTCACCGTGTTTTATTCTTAATGTAATTTCTCAACATGTTTTGTTCTTACTGATTTATATATTTTTAAGAGTCAAATGTTTTAAATTCTTGCAGGATCTCATGATTGAAGGAACACTCTTGAAGGTGTAGGAGCTTGGTGGTTATGTGTTGTTGATTTTGTTTGATGCTGCTGGATATTGGAAGTTGGATGTTGGTGGTTATGTGCTGTTCAACTGGATTTTACAAGTTAGATGCTGCCAGTTTTTTGGTTGATGAAGCTGCTAGTTTTTCGGTTGATGCTTCATCAACGAAAAATTTATTTAAACATTTTGTTGATGCATAGCTATTGAAGAATATTGTTCATTTGGAGTTTGGGGTTCTTAATGGTTAGTTATATATATATATATATGGGAAAAATATACTTAACCCTTTGAACTATCCACGCATTGACATAAAACCCCCACGAAGTATCACACCTTAGCGAAACAACACTTCCATTTATTTTTGCAGTTATTTTGGATGGAAATGTTTATCTCAAAGTAAACATGGCCAAAATACCCTCACAGGTCAATCTCTTCGTTTATGGGAGAACAAAGAAGGGGACTGAAATCGCTTCCCATGGAACCTGCAACTCAGACGGTTCCATTAGTGGATTCTCCGGCAATTTCCCATATCTTTTCAAAACATTACAGGTCTTCTCCCAGCTGAAGGTGTGTGTTCGAGCAAGAGAGTCTGGAGAGAAAACGAGCCCAACTCCTTGTGAGCAGCAGGGTCATAGGAGGAATAATCCCGGAGGAAACCCATTTCTTCAATCCTACATTCACGTCCCAGAATGTTGAGTCCAAAGGAAAACCATTTCTACACCATTTTGAGTCTCTCTTTCTCTCTCTACTGTTTGGTTTGGTCGCGGCCGGCCAGACCCAGCTGTGGGTATGGCGTGACCCAGCCCTCTCCGGCCTGTTTTTTGCCGTGGTTTGGTTGCAGATCTCAGGCCGTCTCTGTTGCCTTGGGTTACAGCCTCTCTGACCTCCAGTGAGGACGAGGAAGTGAAGGAGGTAAGGCCAACGGGCAGCCATGCTATACTTCTCTTGCCTCCAGCGATTTCAGCCGAAATAATCTCTCCGGGGAAATCCCACTCTTCAAACTGCATACGTGTGGCAGCTTTACAACCGACAAACTAGTTGACAAAGATGGTTTCGTCCACCCACATCAGTTAAACAATCAAGTTTTATTTTTTATTAAGATTTGTTGACAAATATTGTTTTATACAAGAACACTTAATTCTTTGATGTTATCAATGTTAAAGATATATACATCGGCGCTAACTTTAAAGAATGAAATATTTGTTTTTCTTTTTCATCAACAATGGTATGATGGTGCTAGTAATATGGATGGCTGAGAAATATTTTGTTTGCTTAAAACTAAATATGTTTCCTAACTCCCTCTTAAAGTTGTATATATGAAATTTACATGCGAAACTTTCAAGAAAACAATACTTATTATAAGTGTGTTTAACTTATTATTATTAAACACGAACTGTAATTAAAGGAGTGGCTCATCCACCCGCATTAGTTTTTGCACCGCAAACCCACAAAAACAATGACTTCAGCTGTTACATCCATCCTTCACGAATGGATATAAAAATATAAGCTTCCACCATTTAAATTAATTACTTCTCATTAATTAATTTCTTGCAATTAATTGACAAATTATGCCCATTTAACTAAGAAAAAAATGGGTTCAGGCAAGATTGTGGCATTGGTTTTGATGATGAGCATGATTGGATCCATGGTGGTCGAGATGATGACTGCAAGAATTGCTACCTGGATGTCTTCAACGAATGCGTAGGATGACGAGGTGCCACTCTTTCCGATGAATGCAACATTGAAGCTGCTCAAGCATGCGACCCTATGCCTACTCAAATCGCATCAACAACGGATCAAGATCCGATTGCATTGGGCGGTGGCTTTGGGCAGATTTCGGTGGAAGTGAAGGAGGCGGTGTCTCTTTGTTGTGTTAGGTTTTTTTTTTTTTTTTGTTCATAAGATATGTTATTTTCATGTTTATTGTATTTAGTTTTTTTGTTTTTTAGCTAATGCATCATCTTCTTATGGGCTGTCGGTAAAGTTTTTACACCATATTCTAACTAAAATGTATTCTCTTTCACTTTAAAGTAGAGACTTTCGGCAGCCTGGTGTCATCCCAGTGTCTGCCAAAGTCTTACGTGGTCAAATTTTTTTTAAAACAATGTCAAATATTTTGCTCTTTTTTTTCTTTTTTTTTTTAATTGAAGAAGAGAGATATTAAAGGAAAATTTAAATTTGAGGTATTAACATCAAATTAGAGGCATTAGCATCAAATTTAGGATGATAGAATCCATTTTTGGTGATACAATCCCTAAAGGGTTAACCTTCTACCCTTAGATTTTAGTTTTGAATCCAAAAACAAGTTTTGAGGTATTAAAAATTAAATATTAACTTATAGAAATTTAACTAACAAAAAAAAAATGACAAAATTTTTTATTATTATTATTTTTTAATATATGTCCCACGCTAGGCTGCCTTTTGGCAGCTGCATAGCAGGACTCTTCACTTTATATTAACTTTTAGTACAAGTTTTATGTTTGCAAAGCATTTTGCTGAGGTTTATATTGAGCTCTATTGCCTTGTCATGAAAAAAAAAATAATTAATTAAAAAAAAAACCTTGACTGCCATTTACCAAACTCGGCCTATAATAATATATGACATGTCTAGTGGGCTTGGTCGTGGGCCAAAACCAAACCGGTATGCGTAAAAAAAGACTTAGAAAGAAATTGGGTTTTTAAACAATTTATGAAAAACGGCTATTAGTTAATAACTAATGAAAATAATCGCAACTGCAATTGGTTGTACACCCTTGTCAATGCCCCAAACTACTGCCCTTTAAAGTTTAAACTACCAAAAAAAAAATGTAAATATTCCCTCAAAGCCAACAAAAATACAAC
This sequence comes from Corylus avellana, assembly GCF_901000735.1. Lineage (NCBI taxonomy): Eukaryota > Viridiplantae > Streptophyta > Magnoliopsida > Fagales > Betulaceae > Corylus > Corylus avellana. Next base: position 1,773,743 of record NC_081548.1, read on the forward strand.
CGGGTGTAAACCTCTTTCTTTCACCGCCCGTTAGAAGTGAAGTCCAGCCTACTGCCAAAAAGATCCCGATCATCATAATCTCTCACTGTTTGGCTCCTTCCGTCTCCTCCCTATAAGAATAGAGCTACTTAGACCCACCAAAAATGCATTATGGCCCACAACCAAACAAGGTTCCAAGCATTATGAGAAGTGTGAGAAGCTTGAATGAGTGCTCATAGGGGCCACAAGATTGCCACTGGACATATATATATGTTCTGCTTTTCAAAGCAAATTTTGCTGTCCAAAGCCAAATTCAAATTGCACAAAGTTTTTATTTAAATTGGGTAAAAGAAATTCGTCATACTTAGTTTATTAAACTAATATATATCCGTAAAGTATGTAATTCTTACATGCATTTTTGTGTTGTTCCTTTCTTTTTTGATGTGGTTTCATTTTGTTTTGGATTTATAATTCATAATTTAAGGACAATATATTTTTTCAACCCAGTCTATTAAATTGACATATGTTTTTAAAATACGTAATTCTCATATGTATTTTTAAAATGAAAGTTCGAACCGCATACCTTGTTAATCATATTAAAAATGCATGTAAAGATCACATACTTTAAAGAAAAATCTCAATTTAATAAAGTGGATTCATACCCATGTTGATGTTTTTATAGATATTAGATGTGATTGTGTTTTTTGTTGATCAGGTAATTGTTATAAGTCTTGTTATTATTATTATTATTTAACACGAGTTTTAATTAAAAGAGAGTGACTTGTTCGCATTTTTCTCCGCACCCCAAATCCAAAAAACAATTACTACTTCAACTGTTCCATCTGAATATAAAAAAACATAATTAAACTCGAATCATTTAAGGTAATAAAAAACAAAAACAAAAACAAAAACAAGAAAATGGGTTCAAGAAGCAAGTTTCGGGCATTGCTGTGTATGATGAGCATGATGGGTTTGGTGCTGGCATCCATGGAGGTTGGAGAAGCCATTAGAGACACAGTGATGAGAGTGAGAGAGTATTGCTACATGGTTGTCTACCGCGATTGCATTGCTGGACTTGGTAACTCTTTTGTCGATCAATGCGAGAGGGAAGTTCTTGAAAAGTGTGGAAAGGCAGGATATCGAAGGAAAGGGGTGATGCATTAATCTACAATAAATAAAAAGGATTATGCAATTTCCCCAATTTGCTATCTATAAATTCAATTGATTATATGGATCATGATTAGTATATAAAACTCAATCTACTTTTCCGATTTTGTGTATTGTCTTTTTTTAAAAAAAAAAAAAAAAAAAAAAAATTATTGAACAAATTCTTTGACCATAGTGATAGTTTGACCATAATAATTAATGTATGGCAGCTCATTTTTTGTTGAGAGTCCTTACTATTAGGATGAGCTATAATACTTCTTTTTTATAGCTTCCAATAAGATATTGATACATCATTTAAAACCACAAAATACAATAAACATGAAAATACTGAATCTTATTCTTAAAAAATAAAAGAAAAATAAAAAATAAAAAAACTAGTCATAAGAACCGCGGCCGAAGAGACCCGGCCACAGATCTAGCCGTAAGAAACCCACCACCTCCTCAATCCAACACCGCGGCTGAAATCCTCCTAAAGCCACTGCCCAAAGCCACCTTCTTTCTGGAGAAGTTTCACGCATTTTCTCTCTCTACTTTATCTCTTTAGAAATGGGTTGGCGCACCTGGTTTGTTTGGGTGTTTGGTACAACCTGTCAATCGTGGAAGAGAGGGATTTTGGTACAACTGGTTTGTTTGGGTTTTTGTGTGATTTATGGTATCTCTCTAATTTACACCATTTTCATTCATATCTATAATTCAAATATATATATAAAACTCATTGTAACTTTCTGATTTTATATTTTATTATTGAGTCGTTTAAAATATATTGACTCGTGAATTAATGTTTCCGAATGTTAGTGAAAAAAGAGAAAAAGAACAAAAGAAAAAAAACTGGAAGTGACGGTGTGTTTGCATTTTTTTAGTGAGAATCTTTCTTCTTCCCTTATTTTATTATTTTATTTTTTTACAGTTATCCAAATCTATTTTGGTGTTGTAAATTCTAAACAGTTTACAGTTAACAAGAAAATTCCTAAAATCTAGCAAAGAGCATCGTCGGAGGGGGAGAACCTTTTTTTCTCCCCCTCCGACCCTCCTCCCTTCTCCCTCTTCTGCCTCCCCCCTCCCCTCCCATCGCTCCCTTTCTCTTAGCGAGTTAGCATATTTACCTGATGCCCCTAGCTCTTTGGACGATTTTTTCATTTCCCTTTCTCTCCGTTTCTTCACCCTCCTTTGGTTTCCTTTTTTTGCTCTAAGCTTTTGGATCGGCCGTTCTTTGCCCGATCTACTGCCCTTACCGAACCCACGTCAACGCTCACCCCTCCGCCTATCCTCTTCGGCTCTTTCCGAGTTCTTCACTTTCCGGCCATTTTCTCCTGGCAACCTTCCTCCCTAACATGGTTTCTATTTTTGGTTTCTTGTTTCTTTGTTTTATTTTCCTGTGTTATCTCATTTTCTTGTTTTTGCTAGAATTTGTGTTTGTTTCTTTCTGTTTCTGTTTGTTTAGGTACTATTTGTGGGTGATGCTCATGGGGTTTCACTCAAACTTCTCCTTCCGTTTGAGTGCGCCGCCAATCTCCTCCGCGCCTGCTCTGCCGCCCACCGTCCTCTGCTGGGCCTTTTTCTTGCGCCCCCCACTGCGATGAGCTTCCAACGCCCCCTTCCGTTTTCGGTTTCCGGCGAGCGCGCAGTTAGCTCTACTTTTTCGGCTGCTGTCATCCTCTTTTTTTTTTCTTTTTTTTTTGGTTATTTCCCTGTAACTTTGTATGGCTTTCCTTTTTTTGTTCTTTCTGTCTTGTTTTGTTTCCTTGTATCGGTTTTGTTTTGCTTGTAATAATGTTCGGTCCTCCCTCTCGATCTGCCCACCTGATGCCCTTCGAAATAGTTGATTTGGTCCAGACCTTTGGGTTGTGGATGTAAGCGTTATCCTGACTTTCGGATCGAGAATGATGAGTTTTTGCTTGGGGTTCTCTGCCCTCAATGCCAAGGAATAAGAGCCGAGAAATAAGAGCTACCTATGCATTAGTTTGAGTTTGTTTGTCACAGAACTGCTGTTGAATTTGAAAATTAGTCATAAGTTAGTGAATTTTGTATGAGTCTGGAATATAATACGTCATCTTTGATGCTTGTAACCTCATAACTTCGGCTATGGTTGTTTCAGAGCTTTGATCTGTGTTGTTTGAGTTTTATGCTCGTTTATCAATGAATGAGATTGAACTGTTTATTTTTTTTAAAAAATAAAAATAAAATAAAATTCCTAAAATTAGGCATAGGAGAAAAAAAAAAGTTCAAAGAGTTTTTGAAATAGAAATACGTATTAAATAATTGAGAAAATGTTAATTGTAATCGAAATAATTGACCAAGAAAGAGAAATTAGTTAAAAAAAGAAAAAGAAAAGGAAACGACGGCAAAACATAACATCACTCAAAAATACGAAAAAGCTTTACAAATTAAACGACCTTTTTTCTTAATGGTCTGTTTGATAGAAGATGGGAGGGTCTGGGTTCTTATACGGCAAGAATTGCTCCTGATGACTATATTCTAAGTGTTTTGATTAATTGCTTCTGCCATTTGAACCGAGTGGATTTCGGTTTCTCTATTTTGGCAAGAATTTTGAAACTTGGTTTTCAACCAAATTGCGTAATTCTTAGTACTCTTGTCAAGGGGTTCTGTCTTCAGGGTAAAATTGTTGAAGCTGTGAAGTTGGTTAACAAAATGGAGAACATAGGCTACAAACCTAATACAGTTACCTATGGAACGGTTATGAATTGTTTGTATAAAATAGGTAAGACCAATGAAGCTATTGGGTTGCTTAGAATGATGAAAGAAAGAAATCTTGATCTTAATGTAGTGTTGTATAGTACAATCATTGATAGTTTGTGGAAGGACAGATTAGTAACTGAGGCTTTGACATTTTTCTCTGAAATGGTGAGTAAAGGAATTCAGCCAAACGTTTTCACTTACGGTTCTTTGATTGATGGTTACTGTTTGCAAAATAGAATAGATGAAGCAGTCAAAACATTTGATAAGATGGTTCGAAAGGGTTGTTCCTCTTCTGTTGTTAGCTATAACATATTGATCAGTGGATATTGTAAAGATAAGAGAATTGATGAGGCAATGAGTCTTTTCCGTGAAATGACTAACAATGGCATGATTCCCGATTTTGTCACTTACAACACTCTTATTGGCGGGTTTTTGCAAGTTGGGAGACCTAAGACTGCACAAGAGCTACTCCATAAGATGCAAGGTTGTGGTCAACATCCTAATCTCCAAACTTATGCTATTTTGGTAGATGGCCTCTATAAGAATCATCACTTTCCAGAAGCAATTGCATTGTTTCATGAGATGGAAGACAAAAAGTTGGACCTTGATATTGTGGTTTACAACGTCTTGATTGATGGTATGTGTAATGTTGGAAAAATTACGGCTGCAAGAGAACTTTTTAATGCTCTTCCTACCAAAGGTTTGCAAGCTGATGTTTGGACTTATACTATAATGATCAAAGGGCTTGGCAAAGAGGGACTACTAAATGAAGCAAGGGAGCTATTTGAGAAAATGGAAGAAAATGATTGTCAACCTGACCATATCACATATAACACAATCATCCAAGGCTTATTGCAACATAATGAGATATCATGGGAAGTGAAATATCTCCAAATTATGGTTAACAAGGGTTTCTTGGCAAATGCGACCACAATAACCATTTTGATCAACTTGTTGACTACTAATCAGGCAGATAAAACATTACAAGATTTTTTTTCTAAAATCTGTGTGAAAGATTTCTAGTTCTTCAACTTGCAGGACAAATTTGATATTCTAACCGTTACATAGTCAATCTTTAAGGCAGTAAAGCTGCAAGTCATTAAGGTAATATTTCTCTCCATGACATTTGGACTAATGTTGTGTCTTAATTACTATTCCTCTTTTGTTGTAACTTTTTTAATGTTTTTTTAGTTAATTTGTTTGTGTTAATTAACTGTTTAGTTTCGGTCCTTAAACATGTGTTGTCACCAATACATTTTGTTGCCTAAATTACCTGTATTCGATACTGGGTCATTCGTAGCAAACCTATACCTTCCCTATTTACTTGACGAATTAAGGGGGTTGGTTATTCGTCAGCACGGGTTTAGCTTCCTCAAGCCCCTATCTCGTAAAGGCCCCAGCTGAAAAACTCTTATTAAATGCTTTTTGCTGGCTGGTGGAATTCTGCTGTTTTCCAGTTCATCATTTTTAACCTCTTGTTTGTTGGTCACTTATCTAATTAGTTGTCCTTCAACACTTCCTGCTAAATTGTAGTCCGGTGGACTATAATTTTTCTTTCTTTGTATGTCATGAAAGCTGAAGTTGCAGTTCATTCGAGTCTTAGAAGTCTAGAATTTTAGCGTGAAATTTGAATTGACTTGACATGATTGTATTGACTTTATCCACATTAGAGAATTTAGAAATATAATACATAAGGGTGGCATATTTGATGGTTATCTTCCGGGTTTCCATTTTTACTTATTAAAAAAAAAAAAGAAATATAATGAAATGATTACCGGTGTGTCACTTTCACACAAAGAGAATATTGGATTAAGACTGCATACCAACAAGCTTGAACCATCCACATCCAAACCAAGACTTGTCCATACTTTCTGCAATCTGCAGCAGCTGTTACATTCCTACGTCTTGTGGGATGGAAAAGTAATAAGAAAGATAGATTTTGATTTGATAAATCGAGGAATCCTAGGCCTCCTTTCTTCATGTCCATATGACACGTAGAAATGTAAGTGGTAATTGTGAATGTGGCATTCCAAGCAATTAACCTGCAATTTGAAATGTTAGGTGAGCAGTGAGCTTATATAATTAGAAGTTCAGCTTCTTTGATCTCTAAACTGCATTTCTTGGTAATTGAATTCTCGCATGGAGTCAAGAAATAGATCCAAGAGTGTGAACTTTGAAACGTGAATTGCTTTATGGTTGATCAGAAAGGGAAATAAGGAGGAAAAAAAAGAAGAAAAAGACTACTTTCTAGTTGCTGTTTACTGGTCGCCATAAATTTACTTTGGCCTTATTAATAGCATTGAAGAATCCTAATGGTACTGGTAGATGTGTACAAAATTATACTATTCTGGAGATGTTATTATTAAAACCACTTTTAAAAGACTAACTAGAATAAACCACTTTTAATATGATAATATATTATCTCTAACATTCAAATCCTAATTCTAATGGAAGTAAAAGACTAACGGGAATAAACCACTTCTAATGTAATATCTCCAAGTCATACTATTCTGAACATTTTTTGGTAAGCCAACTCAAAGTTGCCTTTATTTTTCAATCAATTGTAATTATATGACTTTAAATGTCAATACATGTTAGATTTATGTCTGATTCAAGAAAATGTTAAAAGTTGTCCATCAACTCCAGTATTTTCATTTACTTATTTATAAGATATCTTATAAAACGTATTGAAAACATTCTGATTGGGCAGGTAACAATCCAAATGAGGATGAAGGTGAGTCAGAGGATGAGGACACGTAAGAGCTCCTTCAGTGATGGTTTTTGAAGGGTTGTTTGTACATATTTTGGTTGCTTTAGTGGACCATTCTCCTGGATATTTAGAGTATGTGATGTGTTGAGCAAATATTTTGACATATTTTTTTTTTTTTTTTTCAGTGTTTAATAGTGTATTCAGACAATGATTATGTTTTTATATTGTTTGGAGTGCATTATATAACTTGAATTGTTTGGGTTTTGCCAAGTTTGGATACCTAAAATTGCATCAGAGTTACTCCATGCAATGCAAAGTTGTGGCCAACCTCCAAATCTCCAAACTAGGGCTATTTTGTTAGGTGGGCTGTGTAAAAAATTTCACTTTCCAGAGGTAATGACACTGTTTCAAGAAATGGAAGACAAAAAGTTAGACCTTAATATTGTGATTTTCAACATCTTGATTGACGGTATATGTAATGCTGGGAAATTAACAACAGCAAGAGAAATGTTTAGTAGTCTTCCTACTAGAGGTTTGCAACCGAATATTCCAACTTACAATACAATGATCAAAGGGCCTTGCAAAGAGGTCTACTTAACTAAATGAAGTGAGGGAGCAATTTGAGAAAATGGAGGAAAGTGGTTGTCCACCTATATCACATATAACACAATATCCAAGGCATTTTGCCTTGGCTTCTTTTTCTTCTTGTTGTGTTGGGCATTAAAAGCTTTACAGAACTTTGTAAAGGTCATGCAAGATGTAACGTACCAAGAGAGAATCTAACCTTTGAAGACTGTCAAGTTTAGCTTACCAGATGAAAATCTAGTAATGTTTGTGTCTTCATGCACATGAGCAGGAAAATCCCATGATGTCCAATCCATACATTTTCAGTGCAGTCGATTGGTGGGCTTTAGGGTTGTTCTTGTATGAAATGTTGTACAGCAGGACACCTTTCAGAGGCGAAAACAATAAGCAAACCCTCATCAACATCCTTAAACAGCGGCTAGTATTTTCAAATATTGGTGTTGGCAGCAACAAAGAATTTGAAGAGATGGTTAACTTAAAGTTCAAGACCTCATAAGCAAGCTCTTGATGAAGAATTCCCAAAAGGAGAATTTGGAGCTTGAATGATTCTGTTGAGATCAAGACGCATGAGTTCTTCAAGGGTGTGAATTTTACTTTGATTAGGTCAGTTAAAACACATGAGGTCCCTAGTGGTTTACATAAGATCAGCTTTGTTACCAAAGTTAAGATAAAAACAAAGGGATGAAGCATATCCGATCCCTCATTTTGAATAGTTTTTGCATAAAGAATCGCAACACAAATGTTCGAAATGAAAATCAAGAGAAATTCTAGAGGTACTAAATTTTTTACTAACAGATACTTATTAAATTGATATATAACTCATTCATTGGTACTTGTTACATTTCTCTTAATTAATTATTTTATTTTTCTTCAATGAATAAGCTACATATCAATTTAATAAACCTATGTTAGTAAAAGATTTAGCACCCTTACTATTTCTCGAAAATCAAACCCTACTCTCAAAATCTTATTGTTTAGAAGTAATATCAGTAAATTGCATTTCGAAAGCTGCTTTTTTTAAAATTAAAAAAAAAAAAAAAAATCTCAAAAAATAGATTAAAAGGAAAACAAAACACAAAACTCAAAAGTTTTGTAAAAGATTATGACCGTAAGCATCTAAAAATGAGAAAATTGCAGCAAATCAAATATGAAACAGTTTTACTAATTAAACGACCGTTTTCTTATAATGCATACAAAAAACAAGAGCCCTTTTCTATTCAGTTTTTGTAATTTCAATCGTTTGATCCAGAAGGGCAAAATTGTCCTTTTGAGGTGTAAATAAAAAATCACAATATCAAGGGTGGTGACACGTGTGATTTGCATGGTTAGAATTAGAAACATCATCCAAATTCATAGAGACATTTTGAGGGGCCATCGTTTCAACAACTCGGTAAGCTGACAGAAACAACGTCGTGGAATCCCGTGATCAATTTGTAGGCATTTTTATTTTTTACCATACAAGAGAGAGAAAGAGAAGAGACAAAAGGAAGAGACAAAAACCCAGACCCTCCCAATCTTCAGAAAGTCTCGGGAGATTGTGCAAGCGGAAATCGACGGCCATTTCTCTTCAGCCGTCATCACATCTCCTTCTTCTGCTTCTTTCTCTTCCCACTACATCTTCTTCCTCCGGAAATGGGTACCACTGCTAAGTCTACAAACTCTCTTGCTTTCTTCTTCAATCATTATTCTCATGTTAGGGTTTCTTTCCATGCTCTTAATTTTTATTGTTATTGTCGTAGTTTTAGTTCCACTTCTGCTAAAACTACCAATAATGGTAGAGATATTGTGGAAAGCCCCAATCAGTTCTTGAAAACTGTGAGAGATCAATGCAGATCTCGGAGCTTTAGGAATCTTGATGAAGCATTAGGTGTGTTTGATAGAATGCTTCACATGCACCCTTTGCCTTCCATCGTGGATTTTAATCAATTGCTGGGTGCAATCGCAAGAATGAAGCATCACTCAACTGTTATTACTTTGATTAAAGAAATGGAACTGTCAGGAATTGCTCCCAATGATTATATTCTGAGTGTTTTGATTAATTGCTTCTGCCATTTGAACCGGGTGGATTTCGGCTTCTCTATTTTAGCAAGAATTTTGAAGCTTGGTTTTCAACCAGACTATATAATTCTAAACACTCTTGTCAAGGGGCTTTGTCTTCAGAGTAAAATTGTTGAAGCTGTGAAGTTGGTTAACAAAATGGAGAATATAGGCTATAAACCAAATACAGTTACCTACGGAACAGTAATGAATTGTTTGTGTAAAATAGGTAAGACCAATGAAGCTATTGGGTTGCTTAGGAAGATGCAAGAAGGAAATCTTGAACTTGATGTAGTGAAGTATAATATAATCATTGATAGTTTATGTAAGGACAGATTGGTAATTGAGGCTTTGACATTTTTCTCTGAAATGGTGAGTAAAGGAATTCAGCCAAATGTTTTCACTTACAGTTCTTTAATTCAGGGCCTATGTAATTTTGGTCGGTGGAAGGAAGTAACTAAACTATGGAATGAGATGGTGGATAGGAAAATCATGCCAGATTTGCATACATTCATGGTGGACACGCATGGTAAAGAGGGGATGTTGAAAGAAGCAAATAAAGTTTTTAATGTGATGATTCAAACAGGCGTAGAGCCTGATACAATCACGTACAATTCTTTGATTGATGGTTATTGTTTGCAAAATAGAATGGATGAAGCTGTCAAAGTATTTAATACGATGGTTCGAAAGGGTTGTTCGCCTTCTGTTGTTAGCTATAACATATTAATCCATGGATATTGTAAAGATAAGAGAATTGATGACGCAATGAGTCTTTTTCGTGAAATGACTATCAATGGCATGATTCCCAATGTTGTCACTTACACCACTCTTATTGGCGGGTTTTGCCGAGTTGGGAGACCTAAGATTGCACTAGAGCTGCTCCAGGAGATGCAAGGTTGTGGCCAACATCCCAATGTCCAAACTTATGCTATTTTGTTGGATGGCCTATTTAAGAATCTACACTTTCCAGAGGCAATGGCATTGTTTCAAGCAATGGAAGACAAAAAGTTAGACCTTAATATTGTGATTTACAACATCTTGATTGATGGTATGTGCAATGCTGGGAAACTTACAACTGCAAGAGAACTCTTTAATACTCTTCCTACCAAAGGCTTTCAAGCTAATGTTCAGACTTATACTATAATGATCAAAGGGCTTTGCAAAGAGGGACTACTAAATGAAGCGAGGGAGCTATTTGAGAAAATGGAGGAATTTGGTTGTCAACCTAACCATTTCACATATAACACAATCATCCATGGCTTCTTGCATCATAATGCAACTTCATGGGTAGTGAAATATATCCAAATGATGGTTGACAAGGGTTTCCAGGCAAATGCGACCACGGCAACCATTTTGATCGACTTGTTGACTACTAATCAGGCAGATAAAACATTACAAGATTTTTTTCTAAAATCTGTGTGAAAGATTTCTAGTTCTTCAACGTTTATGACAAATTTGATGTTCTAAACTTTACAGAGTTAGTCTGTAAGGTACAAACATATTTGCCGCAAGTCATTAAGGTAATATTTATGTCCATGACTTTTGGACTATTTTTGTGTATTACTATTCCTATTTTGTTATCTGTTTTTTTACTTAATTTTTTTATGTGTTAATTAACTGTTTAATTTCGGTCCTTAAACATGTGTTGTCACCAATGCATTTTGTTGCCTAACTCTCATTAAATGCTTTTTGCTGGTAGGTTGAATTCTGCTCTTCTAGGAGTGGTTTCCAGTTCATCATTGTTTGTGGTCGCTTATCTAATTAGTTGTCCTTTAACACTTTTCCTTCCCTGCAAAATGGTAGTCTAGTGGACCAGAATTTTACTTTCTTTGAATGCCATGAAAGACGAAGTTGCAGTTCATTTGAGGCTTAGAAGTCTAGAATTTTAGTGTGAACTTTGAATTGACTTGACATGACCAGTTTCTGCTTACTACTTGCCAGAAATTTAATTTGGCCTTATTAATAACATTGACGAATAACTTAATTTGGGTAGGTTACAGTAAGCTTCTGGTTCTTTTTTTTTTTTTTTTTTTTTAATCATTCTTTAAAATTTGAAACTTCTCCTTAAATGATATTTTTAAATATCATTGCCTTCGGTAACTGATGATCAGCATGGTCATATAATTCTCACTCAAGATAGTGTAATTATTCAGGTATACACAAAAATTAGTGCAACAAGTGTCATGTTTAAGTGTAATTAAGTTTTATTCTTAATGTAATTTCTCAACATGTTTTGTTCTTATTGATTTATATTTTTTTAAGAGTCAAATGTTTTAAATTCTTGCAGGGATCTCATGATTGAAGGAACACTCTTGAAGGTCTAGGAGCTTGGTGGTTATGTGTTGTTGATTTTGTTTGATGCTGCTGGATATTGGAAGTTGGATGTTGGTGGTTATGTGCTGTTCAGCTGGATTAATAGCATTGAAGAATCCTAATGGTACTGGTAGATGTGTACAGAATTATACTATTCTGGAAATGTAATTATTAAGAAATTAGACCACTTTTAAGAGACTAACTAGAATAAACCACTTTTAATATGATAACATATTATCTCTAACATTCAAATGCTAATTCTAATGGAAGTAAAAGACTAACGGAAATAAACCACTTCTAATGTAATATCGTCATACTATTCTGAACATTTTTTGGTAAGCCTACTCAAAGTTGCCTTTATTTTTCAATCAATTGTAATTATATGACTTTAAATGTCAATTCATGTTAGATTTATATCTAATTCAAGAAAATGTTAAAAGTTGTCCATCAACTCTAGTATTTTCATTTTCTTCTTTGTTGTCTTTTAATTTTTTATAAGATATCTTATAAAACGTATTGAAAACATTCTGATTGGGCAGGTAACAATCCAAATGAGGATGAGGGTGAGTCTGAGGATGAGGACACGTAAGAGCTCCTTCGGTGACGGTTTTTGAAGGGTTATTTGGACATATTTTGGTTGCTTTAGTGGACCATTCTCCTGGATATTTAGAGTATGTGATGTATTGAGCAAATATTTAGACATATATATGTTATGGTTTTTTTTTTCAGTGTTTAACAGTGTGTTCAGACAATGATTATGTTTTTATTTTTGAGACAAGACCTCATAAGCAAGCTCTTGCTGAAGAATCCCAAAAAGAGAATTTGGAGCTTGAAGGGTTCTGTTGAGATCAAGAGGCATGAGTTCTTCAAGGGTGTGAATTTTGCTTTGATTAGGTCAGTTAGAACACCTGAGATCCCTAGTAATTTACATAAGATAAGATCAGCTTTGTTACAAAAGTTGAGCAAAAAACAGAGGGACGAAGCATATCAGATCCCACATCATTTTGAATAGTTTTTTAACAAAGAATTGCAACCCAAATGTTCGAAAAGGAAATCAAGAGAAATGCTAAAGGTACTAAATCTTTTACTAATAGATGCTTATTAAACTCATGTATAACTCATTCATTGGTACTTGTTACATTTTTCCTAATTAATTGTTTTGTTTTTTTTTCAATGAATAAGCTACATATGAATTTATTAAATCTATGTTAGTAAAAGATTTAGTATTTTTAATATTTCTCGAAAATAAACCCAACTCTCCAAATTTCATTGTTTAGAAGTAATATCAGTGTTTGCGTTTAAAAACTTCTCAAAAAATAGATTAAAAGGAAAACGAAACACACAACTCAAAAGTTTTGTAAAAGATTATGACCGTAAGCATTAAAAAATGTGAAAATTCTAGCAAACCAAATACGAAACAGCTTTACTAATTAAACGACCTTTTTCGCCCTTTTTTATTCAGTTTTTGTAATTTCAATCGTTTGATCCAGAAGGGCAAAATTGTCCTTTTGAGGTGTAAATAAGAAATTACGATATCAAGGGTGGTGACACGTGTGATTTGTATGGTTAGAAACATCATTCAAATTCAAAGAGACATTTTGAGGGGCCATCGTTTCTAAAAACCCGGTAAGCTGACAGAAACGACGTCGTGGAATCCCGTGATCAATTTGTAGGCATTTTTAGCATACGAGAGAAAAGAGAGAAAAGGAGGAGACAAAAACCCAGACCCTCCCATCTGCAGAACGTCGCGGGAGGTTGTGAAAGCGGAAATTAACGGCCATTTCTCTTCAGCCGTCATCAGATCTGCTTCATCTGCTTCTTTCTCTTACCACTACATTTTCTTCCTCCGGAAATGGGTACCACTGCTAAGTCTACAAACTCTCTTGCTTTCTTCTTCAATCATTATTCTCATGTTAGGGTTTCTTTCCATGCTCTTAATTTTTATTATTATTGTCGTAGTTTTAGTTCCACTTCTGCTAAAACTACCAATAGTGGTAGAGATATTGTGGAAAGCCCCAATCAGTTCTTGAAAACTGTGAGAGATCGATGCAGATCTCGGAGCTTTAGGAATCTTGATGAAGCCTTAGGTGTGTTTGATAGAATGCTTCACATGCACCCTTTGCCTCCCATCGTGGATTTTAATCAATTGCTGGGTGCAATCGCAAGAATGAAGCATCACTCAACTGTTATTACTTTGATTAAAGAAATGGAACAGTCAGGAATTGCTCCCGATGTTTATGTTCTGAGTGTTTTGATTAATTGCTTCTGCCATTTGAACCGGGTGGATTTTGGCTTCTCTATTTTAGCAAGAGTTTTGAAACTTGGTTTTCAATCGAACTATGTAATTCTTAGTACTCTTGTCAAGGGTCTCTGTCTTCAGGGTAAAATTGTTGAAGCTGTGAAGTTGGTTAACAAAATGGAGAATATAGGCTACAAACCTAATACAATTACCTATGGAACGATTATGAATTGTTTGTGTAAAATAGGCGAGACCAATGAAGCTATTGGGTTGTTTAGGAAGATGCAAGAAGGAAATCTTGAACTTAATGTAGTACTGTATAACACAATCATTGATAGTTTGTGTAAGGACAGATTGGTAACTGAGGCTTTGAATTTTTTTTCTGAAATGACGAGTAAAGGAATTCAGCCAGACGTTTTTACTTACAATTCTTTAATTCAGGGTCTATGCAATTTCGGCCGGTGGAAGGAGACAATCAAACTATTGAATGCGATGGTGCAAAGGAAAATCATGCTAGATTTGTGCACATTCAGCATATTGGTGGACACGCTTGGTAAAGAGGGGAAGTTGAAAGAGGCTGAAGAAGTTTTTAATGTGATGATTCAGAGAGGCGTAGAGCCGGATACAATCACATACAATTCTTTGATTGATGGTTATTGTTTGCAAAATAGAATGGATGAAGCCGTCAAAGTATTTAATACGATGGTTCGAAAGGGTTGTTTGCCTTCTATTGTTAGCTATAGCATATTGATCCACGGATATTGTAAAAAAAAAAGAATTGATGAGGCAATGATTCTCTTCCGTGAAATGACTATCAATGGCATGATTCCCAATGTTGTCACTTACACCACTCTTATTGGCGGATTTTGCCGAGTTGGGAGACCTAAGACTGCACTAGAGCTACTTCAGAAGATGCGAGGTTGTGGCCAACATCCCAATGTCCAAACTTATGCTATTTTGTTAGATGGCCTATGTAAGAATCTACACTTTCCAGAGGCAATGGCATTGTTTCAAGTGATGGAAGACAAAAAGTTAGACCTTAATATTGTGATTTACAACATCTTGATTGATGGTATGTGTAATGTTGGGAAACTTACAATTGCAAGAGAACTCTTTAATACTCTTCCTACCAAAGGCTTTCAAGCTAATGTTCGGACTTATACTATAATCATCAAAGGGCTTTACAAAGAGGGACTATTAAATGAAGCGAGGGAGCTATTTGAAAAAATGGAGGAGAACGGTTGCTCACCTGACCATGTCACATATAACACAATCATCCAAGGCTTCTTGCAACATAATGAGACATCGTGGGCAGTGCAATATCTCCAAATGATGGTTGACAAGGGTTTCTCAGCAAATGCGACCATTGCAACCATTTTGATCGACTTGTTGACTACTAATCAGGCAGATAAAACATTACAAGATTTTTTACTAAAATCTGTGTGAAAGATTTCTAGTTCTTCAGCTTGCAGGACAAATTTGATATTCTAACCTTTACATAGTCAATCTTTAAGGCAGTAAAGCTGCAAGTCATTAAGGTAATATTTCTCTCCATGACATTTGGACTACCGTAGTGTCTTAATTACTATTCCTCTTTTGCTATAAGTTTTTTAATGTTTTTTTAGTTAATTTGTTTTGTGTTAATTAACTGTTTAGTTTCGGTCCTTAAACATGTGTTGTCACCAATACATTTTGTTGCCTAACTCTTATTAAATGCTTTTTGCTGGTAGGTTGAATTCTGCTCTTCTAGGAGTGGTTTCCAGTTCATCATTGTATGTTGTTCGCTTATCTAACTAGTTGTCCTTTAACACTTTTCCTTCCCTGCAAAATGGTACTCCAGTGGACCAGAATTTCACTTTCTTTGAATGCCATGAAAGACGAAGTTGCAGTTCATTTGAGGCTTAGAAGTCTAGAATTTTAGTGTGAACTTTGAATTGACTTGACATGGCCAGTTGCTGCTTACTACTTGCCAGAAATTTAATTTGGCCTTATTAATAACATTGACGAATAACTCAATTTGGGTAGGTTACAGTAAGCTTCTGGTTCTTTTTTTATTTTATTTTATTTTATTTTTTATTTTTATTATTTTTTATCATTCTTTAAAATCTGAAACTTCTCCTTAAATGATATTTTTAAATATCATTGCCTTCGGTAACTGATGATCAGCATGGTCATATAATTCTCACTCAAGATAGTGTAATTATTCAGGTATACAAAAATTAGTGCAAATGTAATTTCTCAACATGTTTTGTTCTTATTGATTTATATAGTTTTAAGAGTCATGTTTTAAATTCTTGCAGAGATATCATGATTGAAGGAACACTCTTGAAGGTCTAGGAGCTTGGTGGTTATGTGTTGTTGATTTTATTTGATGCTGCTGGATATTGGAAGTTGGATGTTGGTGGTTATGTTCAGCTGGATTTTACAAGTTAGATGCTGCCAGTTTTTTGGATTTTACAGGTTGTTGCTTTTGTTTTATTTCTAGGTAATTATTTAATTTTTAGGGGTAAAACTATGGAATATGGGGTGAATTTATTTGACTCATCATATGTTTGACTTGCCGGTATATTTTCACTTGTGGTATTGTTCAGTTTGATGACACTGCTGGATTTTACAAGTTGAATGCTGCCGGTTTTTTGGTTGACGAAGCTTCTAGTTTTTGGGTCGATCCTACATTGCTACTACTAGTTTTTAGTTTCAAATTATGTATTTTTTAATATTCGATTTTTATTCTTAGTTTTGTGTTTATTTGAATCAGTTTGAATTTTGGAACAACCCCATTTGACAATTGTCTTTGATTTGTTGTTTTGTGTTGACTTAGATTTTAAATGATTAGTGTCTTTGGAATTATTTCACTTCATATAAATGGGAGACGCATCGTTGAGGATATTTGTATTTGAGAAAGAACATGTAAAGTGAAAATTAGCTATTATAATATGAACATATGAAAATATTAGGTGGTCTTTTGATGTTTTCCTAGTTCTAAGTGAATATATATATATATATTTTTAAATGTGATTATCACATATTAATTAAAAGTTGATGATTTTCACCTTCGCATTCACCGTCACGTTAAGGAGTGAGCACGTGAGAGCATTTATAGCATTTCTCATCCCAAAAATACTCCCAGGTGTTATAAATACGTGTAAATACGTGTAATAATTCTTTTTTCACACTCAAGCCTCCTCAAATGTTTCCTCAAAAAAAAAAAAAGCTTCCTCAAATGCCCAGCAGTAACTACATTAATGTTAATGAGTTTCAAAAAGGGGCATTGGGAAACGATATTGGAAAATGCCAACAATGATGCCAAAACAATCGGATAATCCATGGAATTATCTTCCCATTGAGTATTGGGTGAAGCCTTTAGTACAGTTTTTTACTTAATCAATCGATTACCTACAGATGTGCTAAACAACAAATCACCCTTTAAAACTCTTGTTAACAAGTGTCCATATTACTTTATATTAAGACCATTTGAATGTGCTTGTTATCATCTTCTTCGTTTTTACACCAATCATAAACTTATGTTTCGATTTAAGAAATGTATATTCTTAAGTTATAGTTCAACATCAGAGTAGAAATATCCCATTATTAGAAATATTGAGGTTATAGAATATTCTTCCTCTAAAGGTTGTAATTCATCCCCATCCTCCTAGTTTTTTGTTTTTTTTTTTTTTTTAGGGGTATTTTTGTCTTATGAAAACATTCAGAGCCATCTTTGTCTTTTTACAATTTTTTAGTAGTTAAGGGGCATTGTCGATTGGGTCATAATTTGAGAGCGACATGTAAAATATTAAAAAATTCAGGCTTATATATATATATATCTTCGCATTTTTTTTTTATAAAAAATAGGTATTTTGGTAATTTTGACAAAATTTTAACGGAATGAAATAATTGAAAGCTTAATAATCTTAATTGAGAGTTTTTAAACTTTAGAAGAGTATTGTTAAAACGAGTAAAAGTTCAAAGAATTTTGTAAAAAGTTTTGCCAGAAAATAAAATAAAAATGCTAATTGCCATGGTAGGTACTATAAATTGAAATTGCATTATTACAATCAATTAACCCATCAAATCTCTCTCCTTCTATGTCCTACGTTTTTGAAGACAGATCCAACTTATTAGAAATTTTTTTTAAGGGAAAAAAGAATTCAAAATCAGGAGGGCAGTGGCTCGTTGATCCATCCCTGGCGATATTTTGTACCCGTCTGCATCACACAGCTATATCCCCTTTTGAAACTACATCATCAACTTAATGTTGTGTGGATGATGGCCCTCAAGTACTAGACATTCAAAAGCGACCTATGAACCACAGAGGGTGTGGTTTAATGGCATTCGAGTTGCTTAGTGGGGACTAGATTCTAAGGTCGAATTTCGTAATGAGAAGCGCTTGAGGTAATTGACTTGTATATTCTGGGCCGGCTCAATCACTAGGCAAATTAGGCGGTCACCTAGGGTTTCCAATTTAATAATGCCCCAAATTAATAAATATTAATAAAAAAAATTTCATTTAAAAAAATGAAAGCACTTATTACCCTCAATATTCTTAAGGCTCCATAATCATGGTAAATAAGTAATTTAAAAAATGACCCAATTTAATAAGGTACCCAATTAATGAATCCTAATAAAACAATTTCCATAAAAAATAAATAAATAAATAAATAATTAAAAAAAAATTAATTAAAGACCTATTTGCAGTCAATATATATGCTTAAATTAAGCCTCCTACTTTATTTCAAAAAAGTATTAATATCATTTGATTCTCCAATATTTCGAAACAAATAAGGCTTTGAAAATTGATATCAATTAATAATAAGGGAATCAAATAATAATAAAGATATTCTTAAATAAAATCCAATCTTAAAGGTTTCATTCTTCAAGGTTGTGGGTAAATATTATTTTTTATTTTTTTGGCCTTGTTACAATAATAAAGATATTCTTAAAGCATGTATCGCTTATAGGATTTTTATTGATAATACAAGTTACAGTCGCTTAAGTAGAAAAAAGTTTTTCAAAATTAAAATTGTTAAAATCTTACACAAGATTAACAATGTCATAAGAGAGATTAAATAGATTAGCCATATTATTAATTGAAAAGAGAATGTTAGAAAATCTTGAATATAAAAACTTAATCAATAATTTTGCATCCCAAAAGGCAAGAAGAAGGATTTTTAAATAAAAATATAATTATTATTTAAATATAAGAAAAATGCCCCACTTAAACTTTTCGCTTAAGGCCTCAAAATATATTGAGCCGGCCCTAATATATTGGTTTGTGTACCGTTAGGGTTCTCGGTGGGGTTAATGTTAAGTTATGGCTTAATCGGTCTTGAAAGATTACATGCGTTTTTTATGGTCTAGGCCCCTCACGAGTAATGCTCAGCGAAAAAGTGATATCATAATCACGCCCACGTAAAATAGCAACTCTGATAGTCCTACCCTTTTTTGAAAAATAAAATAAAATAAGTGACCTACGAAATATGCATAAAAGACTCTGGCTCAGGCCCGAGAGTGTGAACATAAGAGGAAAAAATAAAATAAAAAATAAAAAAAATCTTAAAGTTGAGAGGCTTTAGAAGACTCCACTGACCATAATTCCATATCAATCAAGCATCAAGAAAATTAGAAATGTTATTCACAAAAAATAAAAAATAAAAAGAAGAAAATTAGAGATGCAAGCTGGTCCGACCCAAAAATAATTTGAAAAAATTAATGCTAACTGCCATGGTAGGTACTATTGAAATTGTGTGATAACAAGCAATTAACCCATCAAATCTCTCTCCTTCTATGCCCTACGTTTTAGGGGACAGATCCAACTTTTTGCACCATCAAGTGGTACTGCAGTGGGGCTACAACCAAAAGTCTCCTCTTGATCTCTCTTTCCTAAAGCTAGAGCAACTGGATTGGTGAATTATAAGTCACAACTTGTGATCAAAACCCGAGTTAATTAGGTGATAAATGATGTGACACTATGTACATCAATAAATACACTAAAATAAAATCACATAATGTATATATTATTTACTTAAAATGAATATATCTGTCTATT
Organism: Corylus avellana; assembly: GCF_901000735.1. Classification (NCBI taxonomy): domain Eukaryota; kingdom Viridiplantae; phylum Streptophyta; class Magnoliopsida; order Fagales; family Betulaceae; genus Corylus; species Corylus avellana. Next base: position 1,793,516 of record NC_081548.1, read on the forward strand.
AAACTAACATATAAAAAACAAAAGTGCATATAATTTTTACATATATTTTAAACACATGCTAACTTATCGAGGGGAGAAACTTATTTCATATTGTCCAGTTTAAAAGAAAATTGTGTCCATAATTGAATGAATCGATCAATCATTGAACATATGAACCCACCTCATAGGAAAGAGTAAATTTGAGTTAGAAAAAGAAAGAAAAAACAAAATCATATAATTAAGGCCCAACAAATCCAAGACAAATGATAAATAGGGGTACTCCTCCATCCTCTTGTATATGCAACATAGCTTTGAGGGAAAAGCTAGCAAATCTGTATGCATGGCTTCTCCCTTTTCCTCCTTCCTATGGGTTATCCTCTTTAGCTTTTCTGCTTTTCTATGCCCTTATGCTCATCAAGCAAGAGAGACTGCAGAAACCCACCACCTAATTCAAGTCAGCTCTCTAATACCATCATCTACCTGCAATACTAGTGCTTCTAACAAAGGCATGAATCAAATCTCTCTCTCTCTCTCTTAAGTTTTTTCTGTTTTTTTTGTGTTGTTTAAGGATATATACTAGGACAAAGTCATTTACAAACTCTGAAACTATTGATTAATGTTAATTTTGATCCTTATTATATTATATGGTTGAATATATGTGTTCCAACTGATGAAGCATGCATGTTACTCAGGTCCTAAAAGCAATGGCTCCCTAGAAGTGATACACAAATATGGGCCATGCTTTGAAAGCAACAAAGACAAAGAACAATTAGTTCCAAATCACATTGAAATCCTCCTCCAAGACCAATCCAGGGTGAACTCAATCCACTCCAGGCTTTCCAACAACTCCAGCAGCAACAAATTTAGGGACTCTCAGGCTGCCGCCACCCTACCGGCTAAATCCGGTCTCACCATCGGCACAGGCAACTACATCGTCACCGTCGGTCTCGGCACGCCCAAGAGAGACCTCAGACTTGTATTTGACACTGGCAGCGACCTTACTTGGACACAGTGTGAACCATGCGCCATATCTTGCTATAATCAAGTTGACCCCATCTTCAATCCATCCAAATCCACATCATATTCCAAAATTGCATGCACTTCGCCCTCATGCGCTAAACTCAACTCAGCCACAGGTAACCATACCAACAAATTTAGAGAGTATTCGGCTCGGGGATTTTGTAGGTTAAACGAGTGTTTTTAAATAAAATTGGGAAAAGTATTCTGCTCACGAGTGCGCTTGCGTTTATGTATTTGCATAGCAAAGTAAGGGTACGTTTTTAAAGTATGCACGATTTTAAAGGTAATTTTTTTCAAAACCGTAGATTATACCAAATGCTTAATTAATTGCATTTAAAAAAAAACACATTTTCATTAATCACATTTGGAAATTGTTAGTTTTGTAAATGCATGTTTTGAAACCGCTAAAACCAAACGGTCATTCAAGACCCCACTTACCAAAGAGAGAGAGAAAGAAAAAGTTCTTGCCTAATTAATTTAAAAATATACCAAAATATTTCGGTATATTTTTTAATTCTTTCAAAAATTCTAAGAGAATCATAAAAACATGAGTTTGGGTCCTAATCATCACAATGTTTAGGATGATTCTATATAATTGAATCTTAAAATCATAACTACCATTTATAATTAATATTTTACCATCTTAACATCCAACTTAATCAAGGAAAAATTAAAGATCTTTTGTGTAAATTTTAAATAGATAAAATTTAAAGAATAAAATTAAAAATGGTGTTTAGATTTTTGAAAAATCCATATTAGAGTTCTTAAAAAAAAAATTTTAAAAAAATTAAAAAATAAATAAAAAACTGTCTTAACCCATAAGTTATAAATTTAAAGGAAAAATGTTAGACTACAACTGGTCTACAACTTTTTTCATCTCGTTGACATGTATTAACATGTCACAATTGGAGAGTGTTAAATTTGTTTATAGCACCTAACGTATCTCTAATCACATACTAATACATGTTAACAAGTTATAAAAAAGTTACAGACCAGCTGTATAGGTCCAGAATAATTACTCAATTTAAAGAACCGGGAGTATAATTTTTGGCATTTTTGTTACAATGCAGGAAACCCACCACAGTGCTCCTCTACTTCACAATGCTTATACCTCGCATCATATGGTGACCAATCATTCTCAATCGGTTATTTCAGCCAAGAAAGGCTGACCATAACACCATCGGACGTGCTGGAAAATTTCTTATTCGGTTGTGGCCAAGACAACGAAGGACTCTTCCAGGGCATCGCCGGGTTGCTAGGCCTCGGTCGCAACCAAATCTCCGTCGTACAACAAGCCGCACAAAAGTACGGCCAATTCTTCTCGTATTGTCTACCCGCCACCACTAGCTCAACGGGATACCTCAAGTTCGGAAACAGCGGCGGAGTCTCCAATGCTGTAAAGTTCACGCCGTTGTTGACGCTTTCTCGGAGCGCATCGTTCTATGGGCTTGGCTTAACCGGAATAAGTGTCAATGGGCGTCAACTATCAATCCCAACATCGGCGTTCTCGGCTGCAGGCACCCTCATCGACTCTGGGACAGTCATAACGCGGTTGCCACCAGTGGCGTACAGCGAATTGCGAACAGCGGTTCGAGCGTCGATGCGTGGTTATCCGTTGACGAGCCCAGTTTCGATACTCGATACGTGCTATGACTTGAGTAAGAGCATGACTGTTTTGGTTCCGAGAATTGGCTTTTTGTTTGGTGGTGTGAGTGTGGATTTGGACAAAGCAGGGGTGTTTTTCATGGTGAGCTCATCACAGGCTTGTTTAGCGTTTGCTGGAAACAATGATGCAAGCAAAGTAGCCATTATTGGGAATGTTCAGCAAAAAAGGTTGGAGGTGGTGTATGATGTTGCTGGGGGAAGGATTGGGTTTGGCCCCGGTGGTTGTAGCTAATTAAGTGAGAATAATAAGTTGAGCTAAAAACAAAGAGCTCATGATGGAAATTGATATGGTTTAGGGTTTAATTAGTGACTTTTAAGTGCAAAGTATGTTATAAGCATGCATGTTAACCACTAAAATATGGACCATTATGTAGCATTCTACATTTTACTTACCACG
>NC_081548.1:1796676-1798195 GCF_901000735.1 Corylus avellana
AATTAGACCACTTTTAAGAGACTAACTAGAATAAACCACTTTTAATATGATAACATATTATCTCTAACATTCAAATGCTAATTCTAATGGAAGTAAAAGACTAACGGAAATAAACCACTTCTAATGTAATATCGTCATACTATTCTGAACATTTTTTGGTAAGCCTACTCAAAGTTGCCTTTATTTTTCAATCAATTGTAATTATATGACTTTAAATGTCAATTCATGTTAGATTTATATCTAATTCAAGAAAATGTTAAAAGTTGTCCATCAACTCTAGTATTTTCATTTTCTTCTTTGTTGTCTTTTAATTTTTTATAAGATATCTTATAAAACGTATTGAAAACATTCTGATTGGGCAGGTAACAATCCAAATGAGGATGAGGGTGAGTCTGAGGATGAGGACACGTAAGAGCTCCTTCGGTGATGGTTTTTGAAGGGTTATTTGGACATATTTTGGTTGCTTTAGTGGACCATTCTCCTGGATATTTAGAGTATGTGATGTATTGAGCAAATATTTAGACATATATATGTTATGGTTTTTTTTTTCAGTGTTTAACAGTGTGTTCAGACAATGATTATGTTTTTATTTTTGAGACAAGACCTCATAAGCAAGCTCTTGCTGAAGAATCCCAAAAAGAGAATTTGGAGCTTGAAGGGTTCTGTTGAGATCAAGAGGCATGAGTTCTTCAAGGGTGTGAATTTTGCTTTGATTAGGTCAGTTAGAACACATGAGGTCCCTAGTAATTTACATAAGATAAGATCAGCTTTGTTACAAAAGTTGAGCAAAAAACAGAGGGATGAAGCATATCAGATCCCACATCATTTTGAATAATTTTTGTACAAAGAATCGCAACCCAAATGTTCGAAAAGAGAATCAAGAAAAATGCTAGAGGTACTAAATCTTTTACTAACAGATGCTTACTAAACTCACGTATAACTCATTCATTGGTACTTGTTACATTTCTCTTAATTAATTGTTTTATTTTTTTTCAATGAATAAGCTACATATCAATTTATTGGATCCGGCTTACATGCTGTTATTTTAATAACAACATGTATGCTGTAGTTGAATCAACGGTTAAGATTGAATTTTAAAGTTGACTTACTTTTATAAGCATTTAATCGGAGAGAGAAAATAAAAAGAGATTTTGAGAAATTCAATCTTAACCGTTGATTCAATTACAGCATATATGCTGTTATTTTAATAACAGCATGTAAGCTAAATCCCAATTTATTAAATCTATATTAGTAAAAGATTTAGTACTCTTAATATTTCTCGAAAATCAAACCCAACTCTCCAAATTTCATTGTTTAGAAGTAATATTAGTAAATTGCGTTTGCATTTAAAAACCTCTCAAAAAATAGATTAAAAGGAAAACAAAACACACAACTCAAAAGTTTTGTAAAAGGTCCCCAAGAGGTAGCTCAATCGACTGGGACCACGCTTAATGAAGCGGAGGTCACTAGTTCGAATCTTCCTCCCCCCTCCTTGTGCGGACATGTCCAAAAAAAAAAA
>NC_081548.1:1798215-1924334 GCF_901000735.1 Corylus avellana
TGTAAAAGATTATGACCGTAAGCATTAAAAAATGTGAAAATTCCAGCAAACCAAATACGAAACAGCTTTACTAATTAAACGACCTTTTTCGCCCTTTTTTATTCAGTTTTTGTAATTTCAATCGTTTGATCCAGAAGGGCAAAATTGTCCTTTTGAGGTATAAATAAAAAATCACGATATCAAGGGTGGTGACACGTGTGATTTGTATGGTTAGAAACATCATCCAAATTCAAAGAGACATTTTGAGCGGCCATCGTTTCAAAAAACCCGGTAAGCTGACAGAAACGACGTCGTGGAATCCCGTGATCAATTTGTAGGCATTTTTAGCACACGAGAGAAAAGAGAGAAAAGGAGGAGACAAAAACCCAGACCCTCCCATCTGCAGAACGTCGCGCGGGAGGTTGTGAAAGCGGAAATTAACGGCCATTTCTCTTCAGCCGTCATCAGATCTGCTTCTTCTGCTTCTTTCTCTTCCCGCTACATTTTCTTCCTCCGGAAATGGGTACCACTGCTAAGTCTACAAACTCTCTTGCTTTCTTCTTCAATCATTATTCTCATGTTAGGGTTTCTTTCCATGCTCTTAATTTTTATTATTATTGTCGTAGTTTTAGTTCCACTTCTGCTAAAACTACCAATAGTGGTAGAGATAATGTGGAAAGCCCCAATCAGTTCTTGAAAACTGTGAGAGATCGATGCAGATCTCGGAGCTTTAGGAATCTTGATGAAGCCTTAGGTGTGTTTGATAGAATGCTTCACATGCACCCTTTGCCTCCCATCGTGGATTTTAATCAATTGCTGGGTGCAATCGCAAGAATGAAGCATCACTCAACTGTTATTACTTTGATTAAAGAAATGGAACAATCAGGAATTGCTCCCGATGTTTATGTTCTGAGTGTTTTGATTAATTGCTTCTGCCATTTGAACCGGGTGGATTTTGGCTTCTCTATTTTAGCGAGAGTTTTGAAACTTGGTTTTCAACCGAACTGTGTAATTCTTAGTACTCTTGTCAAGGGTCTCTGTCTTCGGGGTAAAATTGTTGAAGCTGTGAAGTTGGTTAACAAAATGGAGAATATAGACTACAAACCTAATACAATTACCTATGGAACGATTATGAATTGTTTGTGTAAAATAGGCAAGACCAATGAAGCTATTGGGTTGTTTAGGAAGATGCAAGAAGGAAATCTTGAACTTAATGTAGTGCTGTATAACACAATCATTGATAGTTTGTGTAAGGACAGTATGGTAACTGAGGCTTTGAATTTTTTCTCTGAAATGACGAGTAAAGGAATTCAGCCAGACGTTTTCACTTACAATTCTTTAATTCAAGGCCTATGCAATTTTGACCGGTGGAAGGAGACAATCAAACTATTGAATGAGATGGTGCAAAGGAAAATCATGCTAGATTTGTGCACATTCAGCATATTGGTGGACACGCTTGGTAAAGAGGGGAAGTTGAAAGAAGCTGAAGAAGTTTTTAATGTGATGATTCAGAGAGGCGTAGAGCCTGATACAATCACGTACAATTCTTTGATTGATGGTTATTGTTTGCAAAATAGAATGGATAAAGCTATCAAAGTATTTAATATGATGGTTCGAAAGGGTTGTTCGCCTTCTATTGTTAGCTATAGCATATTGATCCATGGATATTGTAAAAACAAAAGAATTGATGAGGCAATGATTCTCTTCCGTGAAATGACTATCAATGGCATGATTCCCAATGTTGTCACTTACACCACTCTTATTGGTGGATTTTGCCGAGTTGGGAGACCTAAGACTGCACTAGAGCTACTCCAGAAGATGCAAGGTTGTGGCCAACATCCCAATGTCCAAACTTATGCTATTTTGTTAGATGGCCTATGTAAGAATCTACACTTTCCAGAGGCAATGGCATTGTTTCAAGTGATGGAAGACAAAAAGTTAGACCTTAATATTGTGATTTACAACATCTTGATTGATGGTATGTGTAATGTTGGGAAACTTACAATTGCAAGAGAACTCTTTAATACTCTTCCTACCAAAGGCTTTCAAGCTAATGTTCGGACTTATACTATAATCATCAAAGGGCTTTACAAAGAGGGACTATTAAATGAAGCAAGGGAGCTATTTGAAAAAATGGAGGAGAACGGTTGCTCACCTGACCATGTCACATATAACATAATCATCCAAGGCTTCTTGCAACATAATGAGACATCGTGGGCAGTGCAATATCTCCAAATGATGGTTGACAAGGGTTTCTCAGCAAATGCGACCATTGCAACCATTTTGATCGACTTGTTGACTACTAATCAGGCAGATAAAGCATTACAAGATTTTTTACTAAAATCTGTGTGAAAGATTTCTAGTTCTTCAACTTGCAGGACAAATTTGATATTCTAACCTTTACATAGTCAATCTTTAAGGCAGTAAAGCTGCAAGTCATTAAGGTAATATTTCTCTCCATGACATTTGGACAACCGTAGTGTCTTAATTACTATTCCTCTTTTGCTATAAGTTTTTTAATGTTTTTTTAGTTAATTTCTTTTGTGTTAATTAACTGTTTAGTTTCGGTCCTTAAACAAGTGTTGTCACCAATACATTTTGTTGCCTAACTCTTATTAAATGCTTTTTGCTGGTAGGTTGAATTCTGCTCTTCTAGGAGTGGTTTCCAGTTCATCATTGTATGTTGTTCGCTTATCTAACTAGTTGTCCTTTAACACTTTTCCTTCCCTGCAAAATGGTACTCCAGTGGACCAGAATTTCACTTTCTTTGAATGCCATGAAAGACGAAGTTGCAGTTCATTTGAGGCTTAGAAGTCTAGAATTTTAGTGTGAACTTTGAATTGACTTGACATGGCCAGTTGCTGCTTACTACTTGCCAGAAATTTAATTTGGCCTTATTAATAACATTGACGAATAACTCAATTTGGGTAGGTTACAGTAAGCTTCTGGTTCTTTTTTTATTTTATTTTATTTTATTTTTTATTTTTACTTTTTTTTATCATTCTTTAAAATCTGAAACTTCTCCTTAAATGATATTTTTAAATATCATTGCCTTCGGTAACTGATGATCAGCATGGTCATATAATTCTCACTCAAGATAGTGTAATTATTCAGGTATACAAAAATTAGTGCAAATGTAATTTCTCAACATGTTTTGTTCTTATTGATCTATATATTTTTAACAGTCATGTTTTAAATTCTTGCAGAGATATCATGATTGAAGGAACACTCTTGAAGGTCTAGGAGCTTGGTGGTTATGTGTTGTTGATTTTGTTTGATGCTGCTGGATATTGGAAGTTGGATGTTGGTGGTTATGTTCAGCTGGATTTTACAAGTTAGATGCTGCCAGTTTTTTGGATTTTACAGGTTGTTGCTTTTGTTTTATTTCTAGGTAATTATTTTATTTTTAGGGGTAAAATTATGGAATATGGGGTGAATTTATTTGACTCATCATATGTTTGACTTGCCGGTATATTTTCACTTGTGGTATTGTTCAGTTTGATGACACTGCTGGATTTTACAAGTTGGATGCTGCCGGTTTTTTGGTTGATGAAGCTTCTAGTTTTTCGGTCGATCCTACATTGCTACTACTAGTTTTTAGTTTCAAATTATGTATTTTTTAATATTCGATTTTTATTCTTAGTTTTGTGTTTATTTGAATCAGTTTGAATTTTGGAACAACCTCATTTGACAATTGTCTTTGATTTGTTGTTTTGTGTTGACTTAGATTTTAAATGATTAGCGTCTTTGGAATTATTTCACTTCATATAAATGGGAGACACATCGTTGAGGATATTTGTATTTGAGAAAGAACATGTAAAGTGAAAATTAGCTATTATAATATGAACATATGAAAATATTAGGTGGTCTTTTGATGTTCTCCTTGTTCTAAGTGAATATATATATATATATATATATATATATATATATATATATTTTAAAATGTGATTATCACATATTAATTAAAAGTTGATGATTTTCACCTTTGCATTCACCGTCACATTAAGGAGTGAGCACGTGAGAGCATTTCTCATCCCAAAAATACTCTCAAGTGTTATAAATACGTGTAATAATTCTTTTTTCACACTCAAGCCTCCTCAAATTCCCAGCAGTAACTACATTAATGTTAATGAGTTTCAAAAAGGGGTATTGGGAAATGATATTGGAAAATGCTAACAATGATGCCAAGACAATCGGATAATCCATAGAATTATCTTCCCATTGAGTATTGGGTGAAGCCTTTAGTACAGTATTTTACTTAATAAATCGATTACCTACAGACGTACTAAACAACAAATCACCCTTTAAAACTCTTGTTAACAAGTGTCCATTTTACTTTATGTTAAGACCATTTGAATGTGCTTGTTATCATCTTCTTCGTTTTTACACCAATCATAAACTTATGTTTCGATTTAAGAAATGTATATTCTTAAGTTTTAGTTCAACATCAGAGTAGAAATATCCCATTATTAGAAATATTGAGCTTATTGAATATTCTTCCTCTAAAGGTTGTAATTCATCCCCATCCTTTTAGTTTTTTTATTTTTATTTTTGACTTATGAAAACATTCAGAGCCATTTTTGTCTTTTTACAATTTTTTAGTAGTTAAGGGGCATTGTCGATTGGGTCATAATTTGAGAGCGACATGTAAAAAATTAAAAAATTCAGGCTTATATATATATATATATATATATATATATATATCTTCGCATTTTTTTTTTTTATAAAAAATAGGTATTTTGGTAATTTTGACAAAATTTTAACGGAATGAAATAATTGAAAGCTTAATAATCTTAATTGAGAGTTTTTAAACTTTAGAAGAGTATTGTTAAAACGAGTGAAAGTTCAAAGAATTTTGTAAAAAGTTTTGCCAGAAAATAAAATAAAAATGCTAATTGCCATGGTAGGTACTATAAATTGAAATTGCATTATTACAATCAATTAACCCATCAAATCTCTCTCCTTCTATGTCCTACGTTTTTGAAGACAGATCCAACTTATTAGAAATTTTTTTTAAGGGAAAAAAGAATTCAAAATCAGGAGGGCAATGGCTCGTTGATCCATCCCTGGCGATATTTTGTACCCGTCTGCATCACACAGCTATATCCCCTTTTGAAACTACATCATCAACTTAATGTTGTGTGGATGATGGCCCTCAAGTACTAGACATTCAAAAGCGACCTATGAACCACAGAGGGTGTGGTTTAATGGCATTCGAGTTGCTTAGTGGGGACTAGATTCTAAGGTCGAATTTCGTAATGAGAAGCGCTTGAGGTTATTGACTTGTATATTCTGGGTCGGCTCAATCGCTAGGCAAATTAGGCGGTCGCCTAGGGTTTCCAATTTAATAATGCCCCAAATTAATAAATATTAATAAAAAAAATTTCATTTAAAAAAATGAAAGCACTTATTACCCTCAATATTCTTAAGGCTCCATAATCATGGTAAATAAGTAATTTAAAAAATGACCCAATTTAATAAGGTACCCAATTAATGAATCCTAATAAAACAATTTCCATAAAAAATAAATAAATAAATAAATAATTAAAAAAAAATTAATTAAAGACCTATTTGCAGTCAATATATATGCTTAAATTAAGCCTCCTACTTTATTTCAAAAAAGTATTAATATCATTTGATTCTCCAATATTTCGAAACAAATAAGGCTTTGAAAATTGATATCAATTAATAATAAGGGAATCAAATAATAATAAAGATATTCTTAAATAAAATCCAATCTTAAAGGTTCCATTCTTCAAGGTTGTGGGTAAATATTATTTTTTATTTTTTTGGCCTTGTTACAATAATAAAGATATTCTTAAAGCATGTATCGCTTATAGGATTTTTATTGATAATACAAGTTACAGTCGCTTAAGTAGAAAAAAGCTTTTCAAAATTAAAATTGTTAAAATCTTACACAAGATTAACAATGTCATAAGAGAGATTAAATAGATTAGCCATATTATTAATTGAAAAGAGAATGTTAGAAAATCTTGAATATAAAAACTTAATCAATAATTTTGCATCCCAAAAGGCAAGAAGAATGATTTTTAAATAAAAATATAATTATTATTTAAATATAAGAAAAATGCCCCACTTAAACTTTTCGCTTAAGGCCTCAAAATATATTGAGCCGGCCCTAATATATTGGTTTGTGTACTGTTAGGGTTCTCGGTGGGGTTAATGTTAAGTTATGGCTTAATCGGTCTTGAAAGATTACATGCGTTTTTTACGGTCTAGGCCCCTCACGAGTAATGCTCAGCGAAAAAGTGATATCATAATCACGCCCACGTAAAATAGCAACTCTAATAGTCCTACCCTTTTTTGAAAAATAAAATAAAATAAGTGACCTACGAAATATGCATAAAAGACTCTGGCTCAGGCCCGAGAGTGTGAACATAAGAGGAAAAAATAAAATAAAAAATAAAAAAAAATCTTAAAGTTGAGAGGCTTTTAGAAGACTCCACTGACCATAATTCCATATCAATCAAGCATCAAGAAAATTAGAAATGTTATTCATAAAAAATAAAAAATAAAAAGAAGAAAATTAGAGATGCAAGCTGGTCCGACTCAAAAATAATTTGAAAAAATTAATGCTAACTGCCATGGTAGGTACTATTGAAATTGTGTGATAACAAGCAATTAACCCATCAATTCTCTCTCCTTCTATGCCCTACGTTTTAGGGGACAGATCCAACTTTTTGCACCATCAAGTAGTACTGCAGTGGGGCTACAACCAAAAGTCTCCTCTTGATCTCTCTTTCCTAAAGCTAGAGCAACTGGATTGGTGAATTATAAGTCACAACTTGTGATCAAAACCCGAGTTAATTAGGTGATAAATGATGTGGCACTATGTACATCAATAAATACACTAAAATAAAATCACATAATGTATATATTATTTACTTAAAATGAATATATCTGTCTATTAAACTAACATATAAAAAACAAAAGTGCATATAATTTTTACATATATTTTAAACACATGCTAACTTATCGAGGGGAGAAACTTCTTTCACATTGTCCAATTTAAAAGAAAACTGTGTCCATAATTGAATGAATCGATCAATCATTGAACATATGAACCCACCTCATAGGAAAGAGTAAATTTGAGTTAGAAAAAGAAAGAAAAAACAAAATCATATAATTAAGGCCCAACAAATCCAAGACAAATGATAAATAGGGGTACTCCTCCATCCTCTTGTATATGCAACATAGCTTTGAGGGAAAAGCTAGCAAATCTGTATGCATGGCTTCTCCCTTTTCCTCCTTCCTATGGGTTATCCTCTTTAGCTTTTCTGCTTTTCTATGCCCTTATGCTCATCAAGCAAGAGAGACTGCAGAAACCCACCATCTAATTCAAGTCAGCTCTCTAATACCATCATCTACCTGCAATACTAGTGCTTCTAACAAAGGCATGCATCAAATCTCTCTCTCTCTCTCTCTCTCTCTCTCTCTCTCTCTCTTAAGTTTTTTCTGCTTTTTTTGTGTTGTTTAAGGATATATACTAGGACAAAGTCATTTACAAACTTTGAAACTATTGATTAATGTTAATTTTGATCCTTATTATATTATATGGTTGAATATATGTGTTCCAACTGATGAAGCATGCATGTTACTCAGGTCCTAAAAGCGAGGGCTTCCTAGAAGTGATACACAAATATGGGCCATGCTTTGAAAGCAACCAAGACAAAGAACAATTAGTTCCAAATCACATTGAAATCCTCCTCCAAGACCAATCCAGGGTGAACTCAATCCACTCCAGGCTTTCCAACAACTCCAGCAGCAACAAATTTAGGGACTCTCAGGCTGCCGCCACGCTACCGGCTAAATCCGGTCTCACCATCGGCACAGGCAACTACATCGTCACCGTCGGTCTCGGCACGCCCAAGAGAGACCTCAGACTTGTATTTGACACCGGCAGCGACCTTACTTGGACACAGTGTGAACCATGCGTCATATCTTGCTATAATCAAGTTGACCCCATCTTCAATCCATCCAAATCCACATCATATTCCAAAATTGCATGCACTTCGCCCTCATGCTCTAAACTCAACTCAGCCACAGGTAACCATACCAACAAATTTAGAGAGTATAGCAAAGTAAGGGTACATTTTTAAAATATGCACGATTTTAAAGGTAATTTTTTTCAAACCGTAGATTATACCAAATGCATAATTAATTGCATTTTTAAAAACACATTTTCATTAATCGCATTTTTAAATTGTTAATTTTGTAAATGCATGTTTTGAAACCGCTAAAACCAAACAGTCGTTCAAGACCCCACTTACCAAAGAGAGACAGAGAAAGAAAGTTCTTGCCTAATTAATTTAAAAATATACCAAAATATTTTGGTATATTTTTTAATTCTTTCAAAAATTCTAAGAGAATCATAAAAACATGAGTTTGGGTCCTAATCTTCAAAATGTTTAGGATAATTCTATATAGTTGAATCTTAAAATCATAACTACCATTTATAATTAAAATATTTTATATTTTGTCATCTTAACATCCAACTTAATCAAAGAAAAATTAAAGATCTTTTGTGTAAATTTTAAATAGATAAAATTTAAACAATAAAATTAAAAATGGTGTTTAGAATTTTGAAAAATCCATATTAGAGTTATCTTTAAAATAAAATAAAATAAAACGTCTTAACCCATAAGTAAATTTAAAGGAAAAATGTTAAAAGATACAACTGGTCTACAACTCTCTTTTTCAACTTGCTAACATGTATTAGCATGTCACGATTGGAGTGTTAAATTTGTTTATAGTGGCTAACATGTCTCTAATCACATATTAATACGTGATAATAAGTTGTAAAAAAGTTACAGACCAGTTGTAAGTCAGAATAATTACTCAATTTAAAGAACTTGAGAGTATAATTTTTGACATTTTTGTTACAATGCAGGATACTCACCCCGGTGCTCCTCTACTTCACAATGCTTATACCTCATATCATATGGTGACCAATCATTCTCAATCGGTTATTTCAGCAAAGAAAGGCTCACCATAACACCGTCAGACGTGGTGGAAGATTTCTTATTTGGTTGTGGCCAAGACAACGAAGGACTCTTCCGGGGTTTCGCCGGGTTGTTAGGCCTTGGTCGCAACCAAATCTCCGTCGTACAACAAGCCGCACAAAAGTACGGCCAATTCTTCTCGTATTGTCTACCCGCCACCACTAGCTCAACGGGATACCTCAAGTTCGGAAACAACGGCAGAGTCTCCAACGCCGTAAAGTTCACGCCGTTGTTGACGCTTTCTCGGAGCGCATCGTTCTACGGGCTTGGCTTAACCGGAATAAGTGTCAATGGGCGTCAACTATCGATCCCAACATCGGCGTTCAAGGCTGCAGGCACCCTCATCGACTCTGGGACAGTCATAACGCGGTTGCCACCGGTGGCGTACAGCGAACTGCGAACAGCGGTTCGAGCGTCGATGCGTGGTTATCCGTTGACAAGCCCAGTTTCGATACTCGATACGTGCTATGACTTGAGTAAGAGCATGACCGTTTTGGTTCCGAGAATTGGGTTTTTGTTTGGTGGTGTGAGTGTGGATTTGGACAAAGCAGGGGTGTTTTTCATGGTGAGCTCATCACAGGCTTGTTTAGCGTTTGCTGGAAACAATGATGCAAGCCAAGTAGCAATTATTGGGAATGTTCAGCAAAAACGGTTGGACGTGGTGTATGATGTTGCTGGGGGGAGGATTGGGTTTGGCCCTGGTGGTTGTAGCTAATTAAGTGAGAATAATAAGTTGAGCTAACAACAAAGAGCTCATGATGGAAATTGATATTGGTTAGGGTTTAATTAGTGACTTTTTAAGTGCAAAGTATGTTATAATTAATATGATGTGGTATTTATCATGCATGCACGTTAGCCACTAAAATATGGACCATTATATAGCATTCTAGATGTTACTTACCACGTTTACAAGCTGATGTGACAATTTACCTGACACTTACCATGTTAGCCACTAAAATATGAATTGTCATATGACGTTTATTTTTATAAAATATAAATTGTCACCTAAATTTGTAAGAGAGTAAAAATGTAGCATCTCAAGCATTTGATGTGACTCTATAGACCGTTGATAAAGCCAATGAATGTGCTAAATGAATACCATTATTGTTGGCTGGATTTCATATTATTTTCTTACTGCATGCGGTATGCCCTAATATTCTTGGGTATTGGCTAATTAGAAGGCGAATAGGTAAAGGGTGTTAGAATATTAATTAAATTATTAAATTTAACTATTTATTATTAGCTTCATCTTTTAGGGTAACCCATGATTCAAACTCTGTCTTCATGATTCACTTTTTATTTTTTAAACTTCTGAAATAACTAGTGATTTAATGTTGAGATATAGAATACGCCATTGCTTCAAGCTATATATATATATATATATATATTGAGGATGACTTGGTCTACCATATTTGTTTGGAGAGGGGTACCAGGAATCATATAAAGTGAAGCTCCTAAAAGTAATTAAATGCTTCTCAAAGTATGGAGGAAAAGGTGTAAGAAAAGATTTGCTTTGCCAAGCCTTTGAAAAAAGAAAAAAGAAAAAAAGCTTTTCAAGCTTGGGACCATCATAGAAAATGAAGCATTCCTTTATCTGTAATTGTTCAAGCTTTCTTTTATCCGTTGAGTTTTTGTTTATTTGTTGTTAATTTGTGTGAGTGCATGAAATTGCAGCTTAGCTGCTTGTACTTTTCTTAAAAATATTATCAAATAATTCAAAACAAAATATTAATCGTAAAAATGAAGAGTATCTCTAGCTCGTTCCACCGCTGAGCCCTACTTTTTTTCAATATCTTTTAAATTAGCCTATTTATTTGTTTGTCATTCCATAGAAGAAAGCGATGCTAGAACACATTATCTTCCTTTTGTTTGCAGAACAATGAAAAACATATGTAAATTAATAGCAAGTCAATGGCTTCCTTCCTACAACACATGAAGACTTATGGACGGTGAATGAAGACCCACAAACATGTGCACCACATGGGCTGCAAAACGAGTATTTTAGCTCATGGAAAGTTGGCTAATGGAGAATGGGGGAGAGAAATGAGAATATCATATTATACAAATAGTGTTGATTGCTCTAGGGATACTATAACTTCCTTACAAATTAAAATGATAATTTATGTGATTGTTACTATGTTAACTATTAAAATGTAGATTATCAGTCTGTCATGTGATAGTTTACAAATAAAAAGAGAATTATTACAGTGAATTATTACTTCAAATTGATGTGACAATCAATGTGACATTTATTACAACAACCATTACATCATTAAATTTACTGTCAACTTTTGGAAACACGACTTCAAATGGAAATGAACCATTTCATTGTCTAAATTTTATTTTGTTGTATCTAACCGTGAACATAGTGTCAAGTCATTTAAAAATAATTTCTTTCTATTTCAAAAGGATATGATCTCAAATTTTGTTGCTTAATTTTTTTTACACATGTAACACTATATGACATTAATTCAAACTGCCACATGAATTTATAAGAGAATTATAATAGATAATTTTATTTTATTTTTCCGAATAATGTGATATACCACATCAATATCTTACAAATATCTCACTATGTTTCCACATTACACTGTCAAATTTACTTTTAGATCAGCCATTGTTTAAAAGAAAAAATCAAGAACAAATTCAGATTGTCATGGGCAATATAATAAAATATTTGTGAGATATTAGTGTATATTTTTTTTCCTTTTAATCACGTGATACAAATTTTGTTCCAAACCCAATTCAAATCAGAAGAATCACATGGCTTTATTTCATTGGTGACCAATTGAGCATAGAAGTGCTTGAGTAGTGAAAGACCAAACCGAACCCCACTCGCATCAAGCTTTGCTATTGTTATTTCCAAAGAGCATTTTGGTTCCAAATCCCCGAATCTACCCTCTCTCTCTCACCAAATCCTGTCTCTGTGGCCACAAACCCCTCTCCCGATTTCCTCTCTCTAAAGCCTCTAGCCTCGCTCTCTCTCTCTGAGCCACAATCTCAAACCTTCACAGTTCACACTCACCTATTCTGTCCTTCTTCTCTGTGCTGTGCTTTCTGCCACTCCCTGTGTGTGTGTGTCTCACTTGTCTTATTATATGGTGCGGAGAAAACCCATGTGGTTTTATATGACAAAGACCACCATGGATTAGTGGATTATTATCATTATCTTCTCCTGCGCAAAAAAACAAACAGCTACCATGCAACACGGAGGTTCCACCGTGTCCCAAGAAACCAGTGGCGTTTTCGATCTCGTATCTCAATTGGGTCGCTTTGCCTTCAACACGAGACTGCAAAACTCGGCCTCAGATGGGTGCTCTTCCTTGCTCTCCAATTTTCTCTACTACGACCCTGTTGGTGGTTCAATCGGTGCAAGAAAGCGCGGCGGGCGTGTCTCGCTGAGTTTGGGCGGTAGAGGCGCTTCGGGCATTCGGAGAATTTTGAATGACTTCAATAGGGCCATTAAGTTTCATTGTGAGAGACTCCCAATTGGGTTCGCCTCGGTTCGGTTCGGCTCGGGGGACAACAATGGGGTTAGAGAAGATGGGTCTGTTGTGTTGGAGGACGATGGCTTGGCCTTGAACGGTGTGGAGGCTGAGAGCCCCAAAAAAGTTTTGATTTTGATGAGTGACACCGGTGGGGGCCACCGGGCTTCGGCCGAGGCTATAAAGGCCGCGTTTCATGAGGAATTTGGGGATGATTATCAGGTCAGTTTTGATGGATTTGTACTCTGTATGACTTGGTTTCAATCAGTTATTTGTTTGGTTGCTTAGAAAATGTGGGAAAAGAACCTAATTTTAGAAAATTTGATCATGAGTCAAATGGTAGGATAAGATTATTTAGTTGACTGATAATAATGTATTATATATTTGGTTAGACTGGGATGACATTTCAACTTTATGAAGCCAAAGAAGCCATGAGTTTCTTTTCTTTTTCCCACAATTTCTTAGAAACCAAACGGAGGAATTGTGAAATGAAGTCAGTGATTGTGTGATTGCGTATCTGTTGATTATGTTCTGCGTGTTAAGAGTGCATGTCACAGGTGTTTGTTACTGATTTATGGACGGATCATACTCCTTGGCCATTTAATCAACTTCCTAGGAGCTATAACTTCTTGGTGAAACACGGCACTTTATGGAAAATGACATATTATGCAAGTGCTCCACGCGTGGTGCATCAATCTAATTTTGCTGCAACTTCAACGTTTATAGCTCGGTGAGACTCTGTCATTCTCTGAGTTAATTACTTGTTACTAATCTTTCTGGTAAATTAATTGTGGGATGCATATCTTCTGATTCGCCTGTGAGCAATTTTATATTAGTAACTTGTTAGTATCATGCTATAACTGAAATTGTTTTAGAAGATTTTGTTTTCCATATTAAATAATAAAGTAGAGGATTAGTGTATCCAGTAGCAGCACCCATAGAAGTTTTTATTGATAAAAGATTTGATTAGACTATTTGTATATTTCATGAAGAGCTTGGAGTTATTTTAACTTTGAGATTAGTAAGATTATTCCGGTCTGTCACTGCAGCTTTGGCAATTCTGTATTTTTAGTGAGCATGAGATATAAGCATGAACTTTAAAAATTTCTCTTCACTGGGCTCCTTCATCCCCATTTAATTCTTTTTTAAAGTTGTAAATTTTCGATTCTTGGATGTATTACACCTTTCTAAATGATTTTGTTGCTTGGTAAATGTAGGAAATGATTAAACAAGAGTGTTTATGCTTGAAATGAAAAGTATTACACATACATGCAAATATACACATCTAGTTATCAAGAGAGAATTTTAGTAGTCAGCTTTTGTGAGGCTATAACATTTAGGGATATATTGGTAGAAGTTATAACATTTGAAATCTATAAGTATTTTACTATATTTCAAACTAGTTTTTTATATTCAGGCATAAAAAATATTACCTACAAGAAACATATCAATGGAATTTAGATAGCAGTGTCATGTTTCGGAATAACCTCCCTGTGTGGATTTTTATATCTCCATGGATGATTGGCCTTTGCGTCGCCTTTATGAATTTCATGTGCTAAAGTTCTGGTGGGCAGGGAAATAGTGACAGCTAAAGGATCATAGCATTCCATATTGGATAATAGTTTTAGAATTTCTTTTTGTATGCCTTTCAATGATGCTTAACCATGGAAACACGTTAAGTAGATGATATGCTGCTTTCTCCAGTCCTGTATAATTAATGCATGTCATCGGAAATTATGTTTTCCCTGTTAATTTTACAGTTTAAACACTATCAGGATTATTTTTTTGCTTTTTGATCTATTGGTCTTTTGTGGTTCTTTTTTCTTTTGATTTGTAGAGAGGTTGCCAAAGGACTGATGAAATACCAACCAGATATTATCATCAGTGTACATCCGCTGATGCAACATGTTCCACTTCGCATCTTGAGATCAAAAGGTCTCTTGAAGAAGATTGTCTTCACCACGGTAGTCACAGATCTAAGCACATGCCATCCTACATGGTCAGTTCCACACTTGGTTTATTTTACTGATACGCCATTTGTATATTTTTGATCTTATGTCTTTATCTTCAGGTTTCATAAACTAGTAACAAGATGCTATTGCCCATCAGCAGAGGTAGCAAAAAGGGCCTTAAAAGCTGGACTCCAGACTTCCCAAATTAAGGTTTATGGGCTACCTGTGCGACCTTCCTTTGTTAAGACTGTTCGGCCAAAGGTTGGTTACTCTTGAATTTTTGTACCAGTCTGATATGAGTTGTACTCTGTTGCAATGTTTGTTTGATGATGGATTTATGGTCCTTGTGCATGGAAAATAGCATTTGATCTGCATTCTTCTTTTCTCTAGTTCCCTTTTATTTTCTTTTTCGGTTTTTTTTTTTTTTTTTTGTGGGGGTGGGGGGGTGTTCATTGTCTATAGGATAAAATTTTGGGAGAACTTTTCAAGCTTCTTGTAGTACATGATGAATGTGTTTTAAAGCATCTTTCCTCTGATATGTTGGCATTGATGGTTATCTTATGTTTCCTAAGTCTATTTGTTGTTATATATGTCATTAGCGCTATGATATTGATTAGTTTTAGCCCACTTAATGTTCAATGCCTATAGTTTGAACTAAGGAGAGAACTAGGAATGGATGAGAATCTTCCTGCCGTGTTGCTGATGGGAGGAGGAGAAGGGATGGGTCCCATTGAGGCTACCGCTCGAGCACTTGGGGATGCATTATATGATGAGAATCTCGGGGAGCCTGTAGGTCAGGTCCTTGTGATATGCGGCCGTAACAAAAAGCTCGCCAGCAAATTGCTTTCAATAGATTGGAAGGTTCCTGTCCAGGTATTAATGTATCCTCCACAACCCAGCCACCGCCTTGGTTTCGGTTTGCCGATTAAAATTCATATTGTTTATGCTTGGCGGTTTAATTTTCGTTGGTGCTTAGTGGCCACTTCTATGAGAGATTTAATGCACTAGCCTTTTTAGGTGTCTCAAAAACAATCTGTTTGTCTAGATAAATACTGTTCCATAAGTTCTTTCATATTATTTATGCTTGAAGGTTTAATTTTTGTTGGCGCTTAGTGGTGACTCCTATGAGATATTTAATGCACAAGCCTTTTCATGTGTCTCAAAAACAATTTCTTGTTCCAAATAAATGCTGTTCCATAAGTGCTTCAAACTAAATTTGGTTGATGAATTAAAATAGTTTGGAATTCTTTACAGTACCTCAAAAAGTAGGAGGTTCATTGAAATTGTTCCAAGTTATTTGAAATTACTAGGGAGGGATGCTCTGTCAGTGATATGCAATATTACCTCCTTCAGGTTCACTTCTAAAACATGGGTGGTGGGTAAAATGGGGGTTTGGTCCGCATGGCCCTCAGTCGCCTGCTCGGCTCTTCAGAAAAAAGGGCAGAGGAGCTGCCCAAATTTAAGAAAAATGGGTGATTAGCATGTGGCATATTAATTTGCTGCAATGGCCATGGAGGATGGTATTTCTCTAGGAACAGAACGCATACCTTAAGTTACATAAAATAACTGATATGTACATTCATTTACGTTTTTGATGATAGGAAACGGTACCTTCATTTAGAATAATATGTTTTTTGTAAATGTATATATCGACAGAACTTGCTGAAGTTGCTCACTTTATTAATATAGGTGAAGGGGTTTGTCACCAAAATGGAGGAATGCATGGGAGCTTGTGATTGCATCATCACGAAGGTAAGTTCATCACATGCTTATTTATACTGTTTATATATCAGCAATCTGCTGACCATTTGTTTTTGCAGGCGGGCCCTGGGACTATTGCAGAAGCCATGATTCGAGGCCTCCCTATTATTCTGAATGATTACATTGCCGGCCAGGTAATTTTCTTTGTAAATTCTTCTGTATCTCTCTGTATACTTGTATTTTCACAGTATGTTCTAGTGTGTTACTAGAGGTACTACAAATTTCCTTTCAAATAAACATGGCAATCTATTATTGGTCAAATGACTAGGTCAAAAACTAGACTTGTCAATTTAATTAATTAGTGATTGTCTTTTTAACCATACGCTCTTAATAATTTCACCAATTATTTTTTGATGACGTGAAACCTTACTAAGGTAAGTCCCTTCGAACCCGCTCCTGTGGAGTACACCCTAAATACACGACCCCACCCGCCAAAACTGTGTATCAAGTAATCCTGGGGAACTCTTAGTGCGGAATTGAACCCAGGATGTCCAAGTCTACGGCTCATCCCAAGTCTGCCTCTTGACCGCCAGGCTGCAGCCAGACAGGTCTTTCACGGTTTCACGAATTATGGACTGTCACGACAGTTTGTAAGGGTGTTGTAGTAAAAGCTAAAATACTCCAAGGATCAGTTTTTCTCCAAACCGAATTGGAAAAACTAATTCTTAGAAAATGTGATTCTCGCGTATTTTTCTTATTAGAAAGTGTGAACAATCATATTTATAAAAGAAAAGAGGAAGCTAAAAACTCTTTAACAATTTTTTTTTTCTTTTCTTTTCAGGAGGTTGGGAACGTGCCATATGTGGTTGAAAATGGATGTGGGAAATACTCAAAATCGCCAAAAGAAATAGCAAAAATTGTATCAGAGTGGTTTGGTCCAAAAGCTTATGAGCTGAGGGCCATGTCCCAAAATGCCTTGAAGCTGGCTCGCCCTGATGCTGTATTCAAGATTGTTCATGATCTTCACGAGCTTGTTAAACAAAGAAGTTTCCTACCCCACTACTCTTGTGCTACTTAACTCATTTTTGGTACACATGGCAAATTAGATGATAATATTCATCCAACAATAATATAGTAGTTTATGTTTATTCCTGCCCATAAAATATCTGCATCTGATATTTGATAAATGCAAAATTCCGTATATCGAGCTTCAGCTTTCTATATCAAGCATCAAGTCTCTTTATTTATTAATAATATTATTATAGAGGGTCAATCGCAAATTTGTAACGGCTCCAGTCGATTTTTGTTTGAAAAGAGATATTCTAATGTGACATAAAGTTGAACACCGTTTAGAATATTATGTGAATGTTGTATTTTGAATTGTTTGTTAATATTTTTGTTTTGAAAATAGAAAACATAACGGAGAAGAAAAAGTTTTCACAAACAAAACCGTTGTTTTTACTCTCCTCAATTAGGACTTTCTGCTTAAGTGGTAATTGGATCCATTCATCTCTGAAGCTTGCCAGCTTTTGAAGCTTATTTTAACTTGGCTCTCTTAGAAATTTCATTGCAACACTAATTTACCTGTACATAATTTAGCTCGATGGACCGTATCTCTTGATTTACTTATGCATTTTCATTTCATTCATTCCTCTTATTATTGTTGCCTCATCGGTGATATCAACTCACTAACTTGTACTCCTTCCCTTTTTCCTACGTTATTGTTGTTGTTGTTTTTTATTATTATTATTATTATTATTTGTTTAAAAAAAAAAAAAAAAGAAGCAACAAGTCCATTTATCAAAAGAAGGAAAATAAATGTCAAACCCAAAAAAAAGGACTGAACTTGTATTTATGTGTTGAAAGGTTATTATATGTATGAAACTTAATTTATTTTCTTAAAAAAAAAAAAACAAAAAACAAAAAACTTAATAAGCACAATGGGTAAAAAGTAAAAGATTTGAATAAAACTAGAAACCACATTCTTATTTCATCATTATCTTAGGATTAGCATTTGTTAAAAGAAAAAGAAAAATTTAAGAATTGATTGGCATTGTTACGTCAACAAGATAAAATAATAATAATAAAATAAAAGTGTAGTTTCTAGTATCTCTTTTTCTTTTTCTTTTCTTTTTTTCTTTTTGGTAGAATGATTATGCGAAACTTATTGCAAATTTCTCGTGTGAAGACCGAGTGTTCGGTTGATAATATTCTAAGGTCGCCCGCCGCTATAATTTTACTGCCCATTAGTCAAAGTCTCTTATGTAATTTGCCAAGTAATGTGAATACTAAATAAAAAACGTAATAATAAAAATTATATTTTTATTTTACAAAATTATATTTTATATTTTACAGTGCCACCGCGTCGGGTGTGCCATCCACTATTTATGATATGTCTTTTTTTAGGGTTGAATGGTTGATAGGGCTCTTGGATCAGACTGTTCAAAGTTCGATTTATTTCTCTCCGTCAGACCCACCTTGACACGCGCCCCTCCACCACGCGCATTGGCCATGCCCGCTTCCAACGGCACTTGCCGCTTCTGATTCCAACAACCCCGCAACGGGTCGTAACTTGCACGCGCCTGTGCGTGGTTTTTCGTGCTCTGGCCAGAATCATCTCGCAGTTTTTCTCCGAGGGTGTTTTGTGTTTTTTTATTTTTTCATGTTTTTTCGTTTTCCCTGTATTTTGTAGTCCTGGCCTGTTGGGTTGAGGATGTGAATAATTTCCTTGCTTGCGAGTCGAGGATGATGAGTTTCGGTAGGAAGATGTTGCTACCTATATATCGGATTGAGTCATGTTGTTACAACTAAAGATTAGTCATGGATTAGTAGACTTTGATGTTATAGATAGATCTTAAATGTCATATTGTTATGCATATATCTATGACTTGTAACCTTGTAGATTCGGTTATAATTTTCTCAGAGTTTTTACTCTGTGATGTATGAGATTTATGCTAGTTATTTTTTATCAATTAATGAAACTGGAATGATTTCCCCATTAAAAAAAAATTAATGTGAAAAACTTCAGAATTTGCAACAAGTTTCGCGTAATCTTTCTGCCAAAAAAGAAAATAATAAAAAAGGGTAATGCGAGAATATGTCGCGGTAATAACCTAATAACGCCGCTACAATCACCTCAAGAATGAAAAGGTCAACGGTATTTATTTTTGAAATCTAGGAAGGCAAAACGACAACGTCGTTCTTTTGAGTTTTGTGCCGTACGATATCACATCCGCTGCACCGCATCTCAGAGTACAACTGTCACTCTCATGAAGCTGTTGCCGACAGTCCTAACCTCCAGGCTCCAGTCTTCCCTTGACAAAATTTTCAACTTTTCTCGAAATATCAGCTGCCAATGTCCACATGGAAATCTCGAATTATCCAAACTAAGCTAATTATATTACCACGCTTACATTCAATACATAGCAGAAGAACCCAGTGCTCAGATCCTATTTCATGCTAAATCTGTTGAAGTGCTCAGAGTTTTCCAGAAGATGATGACCTCATAGCAAAACCTGAGCTTACGCGGTTCATATTTCGGGTTAAAGTTTCAAGCTTTGGGGTTTTGGTGGTGTTTGGCGAGATGGGTTGGAGATATCATGCAGGGTTGGGGTTGATTGGCACCGTTGTGTTCATATGGGTTGCCTCTGCAGAGATCACTCAGGTTAGGTTGCATCGCCACCACTCTGTTTTTCTTTCTTTTCGGCTTAGATTCTTTCTTTAGCGTGATGGGGTTTGTGGCACTTTCTTGTAGGTTGCTGAGAAAAGGTAGGAAATTAAAAAGAAATGTTTGAATTGTTAAGTTTTATTACTGTTAAAAAAATAAAAATAAAAAACTTGTTTAGGGTTCCTTTTTATTCCTTTTCCATGTTTCTCTCTATATGCTGATTGTTTACAATACAATGATTTTGGTATTAAAAATAAATTTCCATTTTCTTTTTTCCTTTCTTTTTGTGGGGTGGGGGGTTGTTGTGCGTGTTGCTATTTTGTGGGTAACCCGTTTCAATTGTTCAAGGGGATACTTTTATTTGCTGTAGTTTTATAATATTTACTAGTAATAGATATCTTTTATCTCCTCCAAATTTTTTTCACAGAATGTATTGAAGTTTTAAGTTAATGCGTTGAGAAGGTTTCATGAAACACTTATCAAAAAAAAAAAAAAGTTTCATGTAATGTTTGACTCTGGCTATTGAGCATGTTATCGATATTTTCCCTGTTAATTAAACTTTTGTATTTTTGAAGGATCTTTTCTTCCATGTTTGAATAAATTAAACTTACCCTACCTATTTGCTGCAGAGAATTTTTGCGGACTATAAACAGCCGTTTGCACTCACTTATTTGGGGGTGTCTCTTATGGTGGTCTATCTACCCATTGCAGCTCTTAGAGACTGGATCTGCGGCTTACTGATTGCAAATTCATATAAGAAACTTTACAATGGCTGGAATGTTGTGGACCCTTCAACTGGACTTGATACCCCTCTTAGAATCAATGAAATGCACCACAGACCAGAAAATGGAAATGTCATAGTTACTGACAAGGATCTTAGTGAAAGGGAAGAGGGATGGCCTTTGGTCGCTAAGAGTGAGGAAGATGAGCCACACTTGCTTGCACAAAATAATGAACTTAATTCATGGGATATTGCCAAGTGGAGCTTATATCTTACTCCAATATGGTTTGCAACAGAGGTAACGTTTTCATTTTTTTTTTTTTAATTTTTTTTTGTTTTTTATCTCCTGTTCTTTGTAAATGACCCTTTAGACTTCTATTCAAATTTAAATTATGCTGGGAGAATGAAAGTGTTTGGATGGCTAAGAAAATTGAGTGTGTTAGTGGTACAGGCATCCAAAAATGCAGCATCAGTCCATTTATGCACATGCAACAAGGTCACTGCGTAATTTTGAATAATCCTTTTGGTCTGGTCAATGCTAATGTTGCTAGAATGGTTTTCTAGACTAAATCAATGGCTTTGGTTTAGGTGCTGTGAAAAAAAAAAAAAAAAAAAAAAAACCTACTGGAGATCTTCTGTCTGGACCATTGAAAAAACTACAGAAGATCTCCTACAGTTTTTTTTATAGCAGCTAAACCCAATCCTAAGTCAATTGCATGCTTGCTTGGCTGAATTGAAAATTAGAAATTGAAACAAATGGAAAAGAGAATAAACAAATATTTTTCTGTATATAGTTAGTGAGAGTTATTGACTAGGACTGAAGTACTCTACCTTTTCACTTGATGGTGGAGAGGCAGCTATAAGTAGTGTAGCCTTGGAGAACGTAATGATGTTCTAAACCAAGACACTGAATTGTGGTCAACAATGATTCACATGAAAAAGATTATTCAAACTCATAAATGCGCCTTGATGGTATGATCTCGCTCTAAAAAGCACTGTCCTTGTTAATGAATCCTGTGAAAATAGCTAAATATTTTGAAAAATTCACAGTGACTCTGTAGCCTCATGGAACCTCAAAATGCATGATCAATATCACAGTTGCAACTGTGTTAGCTGACAAACCTACTTATTCTGTGGCAATATGGATTACTCAATGCAACTTTGGTTTTGTAACATATCTACTGACCAATTACACCTCATCATATTTCTATTGAGGTAGGAGGGTGTCATTGCTGCCACTGAATCAACAAGGCATATATGATTAGATGACTTTATGCTCTCACGATGTGGTTCACAATGGTCAAAGTGTACCTTAAGGTTTTCTGAGGCTTATATCACTGTTTTATTCCTTAGGATGTAAATGCATTCATGATGGCTGTAGCCTGTAATTTCTGTTAGATCTAGAATTGTGCTGCAAATATATGTGATTCAAAAACTAGCTACATGCAATTGGGTTGTTGTAGGTGTAGTAAATTTCTTATTCATTTTCACTTTTGTCCCTCCTCGACATTGGTTTCATTGGGTTTTCATGATATGCTAGTCATCGAAATCTGTTTCTTAAGCAATGTAATCAATGTTGCATTTGTTTTGATGTCATGCAGTATTTATCGAACTCTGCACTGGCAAATACTAGTGTTGCAAGTACTACTGTCCTGACTTCTATGTCAGGGTTGTTTACACTTTTCTTTGGAGCTCTTCTCGGCCAGGAATCAATAAATATCACAAAGGTTGTTGCTGTTTTTATCAGCATGGCTGGTGCTGTCATGACAACAGTTGGAAAAACTTGGATACCTAGTGAACTGATGAGCATATCTGAGTGAGTTCATTGATTCTTGCTTGGCAGTAGTAGGCTTCTATAGAGCGTTCTGTACATTTCTGCATTTCTTACATTCCAGTTAATTTCCTGTATGATTATTTCAAACCACTCTTTGTTATCTCTCTGCAAGGGCTGCACAGTATTATCTTATTCCCTTTATCCGAATTTAAATGTCTTGCTTTTCTTTTTAGGACATCCTACAGTAAATGTCCAGGTTCCAAAAGTAAAAACATTTACTTTGATAATCCTAAGCTATTCCCATCCTTTTCAAGAAAGTAAACAATATTCTTGTTGAAAATCATGTCCCGCCTTGAAAACAGATTGAAATACATTTTAGGAAGTTAATTAAATTATCTACTTTTCATTAGTAATCACACTATTTATTATTGCTGGTGCCTATCTGCGACCAGACTGGTGCTAATTTTCTTGGGGAATGGAAAGCTTATTAAGTCTACTTTATTATGAAGGTTGTCTTTCCCAAACGTTTATGAACTTGACATGTTTTTTAGTGGTACTTCATTCACTTCAACCGGATATTTGTGGAAGAATCTGAAGATGGGCATCTAGTGGCTTTGATTCAGGGTTTTTGAGCTTTTTTAGCTTGAGTAGCTTTGGCGCATATGATATGCTTCAAAGGCACACTTTGCACAGCTTCGAGCACATCCTTGATTTCCCTTTGGCTTTTGTACTTTTTGATAGTGTACTTTGACCAGCCATTTTTTGATTGTCTGGGGCCTGTTTTGAGCTTCATTTTCTGCATTTGAAAGTTCAATAAGCCTGTTTTCATTGTTGAAAAGGTTATCTCAAGTTGCAAATTCAACAAGACATCTCAAATTTTGACTGACCACCATTCGAATAAAAAAATATTCAATAGAATTTCTAACCATACAAGTTTTAACTGAACCAGACTTGTTTTAAAACAATTTAAAATTTAGCATGGGATAAGAAGATTTTATATTTGTTCAAAAGCATACAAATGTAGTTCAAACTTCCTTGATCGAAATTTGGTTATTCAAAATGTTTTTTTGTGTGTTTGTGTGTGTTGTGTCGGGAGAGGGGTCAAAATGGGATGCAGACAATAACAAAGACACCTACTTTGGGATGGAAGGAGTATAAACACATCCTTTTGTACTATCTTGACAAAAAAATATATTTTTATCCCAATGTTTTTCTTGGTTAATGGATTCGCTGATTGATGAGATACCTTTTTTAGTTCCTTAGCCTCACTGGGTTTAAGTATGAAATGAACTCTTAGCGAAAAATGGTCTATATGGGTCTTTTGGAAGTTGTGTTTGGCTGAAAACTAGAAATGGGAGGGGAGAAAAGAAAAAAGAGCTATGTTGCAGCACCAAAAAAAATTTATTTTATTATTTTCTGCATTCAAAAGTAAAACTAAAAGGAGAGCTTAATTACCACCTTGGATCAAGATATTTTTTATTTCATCTGTAGAGTAGAATGGAAATAATGTCAATGTGATTGAATTCCTAGAATCTACAGATTGGTGAGTTGTGATTATGTACGTAAGCACTACATCTTTGTGCCTGCTATAGCCAACAAAGCTTATTATATTTGAAAGTTGAAAGGTTCACCGAGTTATTTCACCTTTTGTTGAGAGAACTCTACTTAAAACTTTCACTTGAATTTTTTTTTTTTTTTTTTTTTTTTCATCTAAATTTGTAACCGTTTATTGTTGCTTAGAACTAGAAAGCACTCTATCACGGGGGACATTTGTGGCCTTCTCTCAGCAATATCATATGGCTTATTTTCAGGTAAGGCATACCAAAACCATTGTCTTTCTTTCTTTCTTTCTTTCTTTCCTTTTTTTTTTTTTTTTTTTTTTTTAATTTAATAAAAGAATGGTGATATAAATTTGATTACATTGTTTTCAAATATCCGCTTGATTGTTAATTTACTAATTTACTCGGTGCAGTGCTGCTGAAGAAATCTTCTGGATCAAAAGGAGACAAGGTTGATGTGCAAAAGTTCTTTGGATACATTGGTCTCTTCACTCTCCTTGGTCTTTGGTGGCTTGGTAAGTGAACTAGTAATTCATGTGATGTATTGTCTTTATCGCTTCAAATTTATATGATTAAGATGTGAAATATTTGAACTGGAATGAGAATATAGTAGTTATTGTCATGGATTTTTTAGGATGAACTTCTGATAGCTTAGACAACAATCGGAGAATTTATATGCTGAATGGTATTTTAATTAAGATGATTCAGACCACTGAATCGTGATGGTTTCATCCTATGACGGTAGGGACGACGGCTTCCATTGCTGACCAGAAAGACACCAAATTCTCCTGTAGGTGCTTCAACTGCGGTACAGGTAGAGGAAATAACATGCGTACAATAGGATTTGAATACTAAAGGTTTAGAAGACCTCTGTCCAACCAATCTATATGTGGCCTTTCTCATTGGATCTACTCACAAGAATTTGGAAAGTGGTTTGTCAATGTCATTGATAGTTAACCAAGTTTGAAGGTATCTTAAGATGCTTCTAGAAGAAAATCAGAAATTGAGGAAAAGTAAATAAATTGAGGTTTCTGAAACTCATTATTTGGTGAGACCAATCTATATGTGGCCCTTCTCATTGTACCTACTCACAAGAATTTGTAAAGTGGTTTGTCCTTGAAGGTCGAAGAAGAATTTTGCTTTAAAATGTGCCTGAATTGAAAATATGTGGTGTGTTGGGAGCAAGAGAGGCGCAAATCTCCACGGCGGTTTCTTTTTGGGTTCTACATCCAGATATTTTCAATGGTGTTCTTCTTGTTCGTTTTTTCTGTCCACCACATTTCTTTCCCTTTCCTGTGCACTCTGCCACCTCCCAACTTCATGAACCTCATTTTAGACGAGCTCTCCTGATAACTAGGGTCTAATAGGCATTGGTTGAATCTTGAGAAATTATAAGCTGATTGAGTAGCTGTCAAAGAGGTTTAAACAAAACCTTGAAACGTGGCCATCCCTGGCAGCACAATTTGAGGCAATGGCTGGAATCTCATTAATTGGGTCAAAGGATGGCCCCTAAAAAGAAGTGGTTGACTGATCCATTGTTAGAGATTGTTCATCTGTGTGATCCAATGCATATGACAAAAGAGCCTCATTTGAATTGCGAAGGACCTTAATAGGATTTAATAGGGTTTCCAGGAACCTTTAAGCCCCTCATGAAGCAGTTGGTAATTAGTTAAGATGTTCTTCGATTTTAGAGTTTTATGTTTCAAAAATTCTAGTTAATTGAAATATCTTAAATTAATTGAATAGCCTTGTTGATCTCCTTCTCTTATTCTTCTCTCTTCTCCCCCCTTGTCTTTTTCTTGATTACTATACTGATGACTTGGTGGTTGAGAATGTTGTGATAAGCTTATCAAATAGCTCTTACATATCAGTTTCCTATAGTTGGATTTTCACAGGAATTTTGTTCCATGCAGTGTGGCCTCTCAATGCTGTGGGGATTGAACCTCTGTTTAAGTTTCCTCATTCAGCATCTGTTGAGGAAGTTGTGCTCTTAAATGCCTTTGTGGGAAGTGTTCTGTCAGATTATTTTTGGTAAGTAATAGAGCAACCTCCATTAATTGTGGGGTTTGATTGGACAACACAAAACCATGAAAATGTTAAATTTTATTATATATATATGCAAAAGGAAGAAAACAGTCATAATTGCAGATTGTTGGATTTTTTGCTACTAAACCACTGATACATAGGACTACACCTTTTTTAATCAAATTAAAAGGATTGCCAATTGAGCTCCAAAACTGACTTTTAAATGCACAAGGATTGGTTTCATTTCATTTCTTTTGTGGTGCTGGGAGCCTGGGACATCCTATCAGCAGTCATACAGACTACCTTCTTCATGCTGATATAATTGCAACTCTACATACCATTGCAAATAGATTCTTTCCCTGATACTGTCGAAAAATGTCGCAGGGCCCTTTCTGTCGTTTGGACGACTCCGTTAGTTGCAACATTAGGCATGTCACTGACAATTCCGCTCGCAATGGTAGCTGACATGGTTATACATGGTCGTCACTACTCTGCAATCTACATCCTTGGATGTATCCAGGTATTTTATTTTGTTTTTATATCAATCTACATTTTTCTTTTATTTATTTGTTTTTATATGTAATTTCAACGTATTACTGCTTTCTTATCCGAATGCCACTAAATGGACAAAGTTTTCTTATAAACTGGACCACTTTGGAATCTACATCCTTGGATAGTTGGATGCATCCAGATATTTTTATATCACGCTGCTAATCTTCCACCTGAACCCACCCCCCCCATACTTTTCCCTTTTATTTATTTGATTTTATATTTATGTCCGTGTATTACTGCTTTTTTATTCATACGCCATTAAATGGACAAAGTGATCCAGTTTGGAATCTACATCCTTGGATGCATCCTGTATAACACTGTCGATCTCTCTCTCTCTCTCTCTCTCTCTCCCCTACTTTTCTCTTTTATTTATTTGTTTTTATTCCGACGTATTACTGCTTTCTTATCCAAACATACCACTAAAGTTTTCCTTCAAGCTGAATTGGAAGTTTAGAGGAAAACTTTGTCCCTACTAAATCATTTTCTATCTTTTGTGACTTGAACTTCTAACCTCTAACCAGGTCGGTTGGGAAGTCATTGTTGCCTTTGAGGCACAGCTTATTGGCATCATATCTTGTGATTTACTTCAACGATACCACACTAGAAAGTTCATTTAACTAGTTCAACTGGATTCAGGTTTTTGCAGGATTTGTCTTGGCAAACCTTTCAGACAAGTTTTTCGAGTAAAGAGTTATAGCAACAACTACGTATAAATTTCAAAGAAGCAGATGACTGTATATAGTATAGACTTAACCTACATGATATACAAACTGCATACAAGTACGACAGAAGATTCTAACATACAATTATGAGATCAAAGTAACATGTTGTTAAGAGGCACTCTGTGCTTGAATTTTTCCTTTTTTTAAAAAAAAAAAATTATTATTATTATTTATTTTTTTTGTAAGAATAATGTTAGAAGTCAAGTTTTTATTTCATCACTATTCCACATTGGTGTAGTATCAATCAGCCGTTGGTAATACAGCAGAGTACGATAGCGGTAGATAACAGTATGGTTTTTAGGATTACTTATTTTTTAAATGTTTTTTGTTTCATTATCTATCAAATGACAATTGGGCGGTTTATGGGACATGTTTAGCTCAATATTTAAATTTTGGGTCTATACGGACGTAGACGATAAAGCTCTCTTTTCTATTATATAGAATTTCATATTGAGATTACATGAATGCTTAGGATAATGCACGGGATGCAATAGCTTTTTATTTGTGCCGCATCCAAAGGGGTGGCCAAAGTGGATGGCCGAGATAAGAGTTATTGCACTCTGTACCTCTTTAAGATTTGGGCCTCACAATGGATAATAAACATTGACATCTTTTTAAACCTCATGCTCATAAATCGTTGAACATCATTTTTATCTTTTTTACTCTTTTTCATACATTAAAAAAATAATAATAATAAAATAAAATAAATAAAGGTTCTCTTCCACGTTTAAGAATCACATGATCCTTCTTTTAATAAGACTATCGAGCTGACATGGTTTTTTGTTTAAAATAAAAAATAAAATGCAGAAGTACAATGGAAAATTTGAGGAACATGTGGGACATATGATGTATTTATACTTAATAGTCCAAAATTAACAAATAAATAAAAATGCTAAAAGAAAGGATAAATTAAAAATGCCCATAATTTGAGAGATTCAATTATCATTTTTTTAAAAAAAAAACAAAAAAAAAAACTGGTGGAATGATTGCAAATTCAATATTACAATAAGAGAAATGTTGCACACACTATTATTTCCACACTCTTAAGTACATTTCGTTTAACATGACGTGACAGTGAAAATTATCATTAGATTTTGAATGAATTACTATTAAATTTGAGTAATACTCTTACACTCTTACTCCTAAGGTGTACAAGCGGTTATTAATCACTAATAATTGTTAACCGTATAACCGCTTTGGTGAGCCGTTGGCAAAAACTGCTAACCGCCTAGGACAATTGCAGTTAACAGTTTTAAAGTAGATCGAGACAATTAATAACTAGTAATTGTCTATCCTTATATATAACT
Source organism: Corylus avellana (assembly GCF_901000735.1). Lineage (NCBI taxonomy): Eukaryota > Viridiplantae > Streptophyta > Magnoliopsida > Fagales > Betulaceae > Corylus > Corylus avellana. The sequence goes on from NC_081548.1 coordinate 1,826,683, forward strand.
AGCAGAAACATCATTGTGACAAGTACCGCAACTCTCTAGTCTATTACCACACAGCAATGGAAGATTCATTACATAGATTATGTACTTGTCTAACAACCCCCACCATACACCATTAAAGACATCCAACGGGCAAACAAATGAAGAATGAAAATGGCATGAACAATCAATTATGTATTTTTCTAAACAATGCTATTCTAGCAACCATAATACAATCGATAACAGATAAGTATTTATAGGAAAATGGCTTACGCTTTTAAAAATTGTCTATGTGATGTAGGTTCTTTATGGGCATGACTTCCTGATCCCACAAAACAGTATGCAAATACCAAAAGACCTTTGCCTCTTAGTGAGCTAATAACTTTTAAGAATAATTTAAAAAACCCTAAGGGTTTAGCTCAAATGGCAAGAGCATTGGTCTTTGTGGTAGTCGCATGAGGACCAAAGTTCGAATCTCCTTGGGTCCAAACAATTCCTTGAGGCCAGCCTGCTGGCAAACCTGGGAGTATTACTCGATCCATGTGAAGGGGGTGTTTTACATGGGTCCAAGGGTTACCTGATAGGGGTGGATACACGAAGTATCCCTACCTTGAAGAATTCCTCGTCATTAAAAAAAAAAAAGGAATAATTTACTGAAGAAAGAAATCATGTATACCATCCTCCGTGCAATTTCAATGCATTCCAATACATGATTGATACAAGTAGAAATAATTAGAATACGTAATGATTTATGGAAGATAACTTCTAAGGCCAATTTTTATTTCACAAAGTGAAACAAAAGTGGTTAATCTTTTGTTGGAATCACTTCCATCACTCACCCATAGGCTCACTATCTTTAACCTTTTTTAAAAAAAAAAAAATTTATGTCGGGGAACCTCTCCAAGGCAAGGGCCTTTCAGACTCACCCCTGCAAAGTAAACTCCAGTCCCATGCACCGCACCCTCGGAAGTTTTTCTACACAGAACTGATTAAATCAGTGGCTTTTCACCAAAGGGTGTGGCCCCAAGAAATTGTTTGCACCCATGAGGTGTTGAACCTTAGATCTTGAAATGAGCAAACCTTAAGACCAAGGCCTCCACCACTTGAGCCAACCCCTTGGGGTTGACTATCTTTAACTTATTTCAAAGGCTTATAAATAACAAAGAAAATGTCATTTTCTAGTGACAATTTGAAACAATATGTGCAGCCCTAACCCTTGAGAATGACCTAGCAATCATGTTTGTTTCTCCTTATGTGCCAGCTCATGAGAATGGCTTGACCTTTAGTGCCTACAAAATTTTTTTTCATGTGTCCCCAAGAGGTAGTTCAATCGGCTGGGACCACACTTAATGAAGTGAAGGTCACTAGTTCGAATCCCTCTCCCCCCTCTCGTGCGGACATGTCAAAAAAAAAAAAAAAAATTCATGCATATTGCTCCTTATTTTTTGGGGACATCCTTATGTTAAAGGAAATGATGTAACTTGTCTAGAAAAATGATCAACTGGGTTTGAGTATGTGTAGCTTAAAGGAAATGTCCAAACTATATATTTGGTAAAGTGCCTCAAAGAATTTGCAAAAACAAATAGTTTAAGAATTTTGAAATAAAAGGCAAAGACCTATACCCAGAGACGGAAGGAGGAGGGGATTGGAGTAGGCCATGGTTCACCCCAAAATAAGGAAAAAATAAATAAAAATTAAAGTTTAGTTTTAAGTTTAGTCATTTAGGCCCTCCAAAAAAAAATTAGACTTATTTTTAGATTTTTGGGCCATACCCATTTTTTATTTTTGGTCCTTACTTTCAAATGTCCATTTTTTTGCCCTTACTTTCAAATGCTCACTTTTTTTTGCCCTTATTTCATAAAAAACAACCAAAATAATATATTTTTTTTAATTAAAAAATTCTAAAGAGCTGAAAAAAAAAAAAAAATTTGGCTGGCCCCCTCTCATAAAATTTCCTGGCTCCATCCCTGCCTATACCAATTAATGGATCAATCTTAAGTTATAAAAGAACACGATCCTTCTAGAATTATTTCTGCGATTATTTAAAACCTAAGAAAATAATTGATGGAATGTGGTGGATCATAATTAGGTTATTATGCACCAAGTAGGGCTTCATGATGACTCAAGTTATTTGAAATGAAGATCCTCGTTGTTTACCCTTTTTTTCTTTTCTTTTTTTTTTCTTTTCTTTTCTACTTGGACGTAACCATAATAGCACCATGTTCACCATGACATGACAACTATAATCAGTTTCAACAATAGGACCCAAATATTAATAAAAACAACTTGGTGGGCCAATAAGGATACAACCATAAAAAATTCATACTCCAAATGAACAATATTCTGCAATAATTTTGCATCATCAACAAAATAATTGACTAGATCTTTAAGAATATTTTTTTGATTACAACACAAGTCTATAGATACTGTCAAAAAAATATAACAAAACAGAAATAGCATTACATAAGAATAGTCCAAAAGACATGAAAAGAAATATCACCTTAATGACTTGCAACAAATATATATTTATTTAGTACAGATTGGCCATGCAAAGGTTAGAATATGAAATTTGTCCTACACATTGAAGAACTATAAAGCTTTCACACGGATATTTGGAAAAAATCTTGTAAAGTTTTATCTGCCTGATTAGTAGACAACAAGTCGATCAAAATGGTTGCAGTGGTTGCATTTGCCGAGAAACCCTTGCCAAGCATCATCTGGAAATATTTCACTGCCCATGATGTCTCATTATGTTGCAAGAAGCCTTGAATGATTGTGTTATAAGTGAAATGGTTAGGTGAACAGCCGTTCTCTTCCATTTTCTCAAATAATTCCCTCGCTTCATTTAGTAGTCCCTCTTTGCAAAGCCCTTTGATCATTATAGTGTACGTGCAAACATCAGGTTGAAAACCTTTGGTAGGAAGAGCATTAAATAATTCACTTGCAGTCGTAAGTTTCCCAGCATTACACATACCATCAATCAAGATGCTGTAAATCACAATATCAAGGTCTAACCTTTTGTCTTCCATCTCCTTAAACAATGCCACTGCCTCAATAAAGTGTAGATTCTTACATAGGCCATCTAACAAAATAGCACAAGTTCGGATATTTGGAGGTTGGCCACAACCTTGCATCTCGTGGAGTAGCTCTAATGCAATTTTAAGTCTTCCAACTCGGCAAAACCCTCCAATTAGAGTGTTGTAAGTGGCAACATTTGGAAAAATTCCGGTGTTAGACATTTCACGAAATAGACTTATTGCCTCATCAATTTTTCTGTTCTTACAATATCCATTGATCAATATATTATAGCTAACAACACAAGGTGAACAACCCTTCCGAACCATCGTATTAAATACTTTGACAGCTTCATCCATTCTATTTTGCAAACAGTAACCATCAATCAAAGAATTGTAAGTAATTGTATTAGGCTCTATGCCTCTCTGTATCATCACATCAAAAACTTCTTCAGCCTCTTTCAACTTCCCCTCTTTGCCAAGTGTGTCCACCAATATGTTGAATGTCCTCACATCTGGCATGATTTTTCTTTCCACCATCTCATTCAATTGTTTAGTTACCTCATTCAACCGACCGAAATTGCATAGGCCCTGAATTAAAGAATTGTAAGTGAAAACGTCTGGCTGAATTCCTCTATTTGTCATTTCAAAAAAAAAAGTCAAAGCCTCAGTTGTCAATCTATCCTTACATAAACTATCAATGATTGTGCTATACAGCACTACATTAAGTTCAAGATTTCTTTCTTCCATTTTCCGAAGCAACCCAATAGCTTCACTGGTCTTACCTATTTTACACAAACAATTCATTATCGTTCCGTAGGTAATTGTATCAGGTTTGTAGTCATTCTTATCCATTTGGTGAATGAACCTCACACCTTCAGCAATTCTACCCTCAAGACAGAGCCCCTTGACAAGAGTATTAAGAATTATACTGTTTGGTTGAAAACCAAGTTTCAAAAATCTTGCGAAGATAGAGAAGCCGAAATCCACCCGCTTCAAATGGCAGAAGCAATTAATCAAAACACCGTGAATATAAATATTGGGAGCTATTCCTGATAATTCCATTTCTTTAATCAGAGAAATCACGGTTGAGTGATGCTTCATTCTTGCAATTGCACCCAGCAATTGATTAAAATCCATGAGGGAAGGCAAAGGGTGCATGTGAAGCATTCTATCAAACAGGGCTAAGGCATCATCAAGATTCCTAATGCTACGAGATCTGCAACGATCTCTGACAGATTTCAAGAACTGAATGGGGCTTTCCACAATATCTCTACCACTATTGGGAGTTTTAGCAGAAGTAGCACTAAAACAACGACAATAATAATAAAAATTTTGAGCATTGGAAGAAACCCTAAGATGAGAATAATGATTGAAGAAGAAAGCAAGAGAGTTTGTAGACTTGGAAATCGTACCCATTTGCTGATGTAGTGGAAGAAATAAGCAGAAGAAGCAGATCCGATGATGCACTGCCTCAAAGGACTCGACAAAATAAGCAGACGAAGTAGAGATACGTGGACCGGAGTAGTAGGGGAAGGGAGGGGAGGTGTGGTTTCTTATACGCGGGATTACACGACGACGTTTCTGTTACCCAGAGTTGTTGATTTGTGATGCTGGTTTTTCATTTCTTATCGCATCTTTTCTTCGACATTATTTCTTTCTTATTTTTCACCTCTCGTGTGAGTGGTCTTCCTTCCCTAATTTGACATTTGAAATTTTAAATGTCAAATTAGTGTAAAATTATAAAATTAGATTAAAATTGATATTTTAAATTTTTATGCTTAATGCTTATTTATTTGTTTTTATATATACTTCCGACGTAACTACTTTCTTATTTAAACATACCACTAAAATTTTTTTCTAAGTTAGATTGAAAGTTTAGAGAAAAACTTTGTCCCCACTAAATCATTTTCTGTCTTTAATGTGTGCCTTGAACTTTTAACCTCTAACCAGGTCAGTTGGGAAGTCATTGTTGGCTTTGAGGCACAGCTTCTTGGCATCATATCTTGTGATTTACTTCAACTGGATTCAGGTTTTTGCAGGATTTGTCTTGGCAAACCTTTCAGACAAGTTTTTCGAGTAAAGAGTCATAGCAACAACCATGTATAAATTTCGGAGAAACAGATAACTGTATATGTTATAGACCTAACCTACATGATATACAAACTGCATACAAGTACGACAGAAGATTCTAACATATAATTATGAGATCATAGTAACATGTTGTTAAGAGGCACCCTGTGCTTGAATTTTTCCGTTTTTATTTTATTTATTTATTTGTAAGAATAATGCTAGAAATCAAGCTTTTATTTCATCACTATTCTACTGTGGTGTAGTGTCAATCAGCCGTTGGTACTATGAAAACTTCAAACTACAACCAAACATGAAAATCTTCCAAAGATCTGAATAAAACTTACCTATCAAAAACCAAAAAAAAAAAAAAAGGTACGTGATCTTTAAAAAATAAAAATAAAAAATGCTTTGTGTAGCATTTCATCACCATGAAAACTTCAAACTACAACCAAACATGAAAATCTTCCAAAAATCAGAATAAAATTAAACGATCAAAAACCAAAAAAAAAAACGTGATCTTTGAAAAAAAAAAAAAAAAAATGCTGTGTGTTGCATTTCATCACCATGAAAACTTCAAACTACAACCAAACATGAAAATCTTCCAAATATCTAAATAAAATAAAATAAAATAAAAAGCTCTATGTAGCATTCATTACCATGAAAACTTGAAACTACAACCAAACATAAAAATCTTCCAAAACTACAACGTTTCACTCTCCTAAAGCATGTTTAACGATATGCTTGACTACAACCAAACATGAAAATCTTCTAAAACTACAACGTTTCACTCTCCTAAAGCATGTTAAACGGTATGCTTGAGGGAGATGTATAGACACGATGGGAGTCTAGTCTTATTTGTTGTATTTTATGTCGTTTGGGAAGAAAAAACTAATACAACGTTTCACTAATTAAATACAATGTTTTACACTTAAATTAATTAGATTAACACTTGTTAGCAAAATAAAACGCCATTTGTCGTGTTTTCATGAACTCATCCTAAAAACTCCCCTATTATATATTAGATATTAGATTATATTAGATTAGATATTAGATATTTTGTTACAGGCTCAAGTGCGACCGTGTCGGGTGTTCCGTCTACCATTTATGTTGTGTCTTTTTTCGGGGTTGATGGGGCTCTTGAATCGGACTGTTCAAAGCTTGATTTATGTTCCTCCGTCAAACCCACCTAGACATGCGCCCCTCCACCGCGCACACCGGCCCTACCCGCTTCCAACGTGTGACGCCCCGATATTTGAGCTAGCAAATATCGAAGTCGTGACGCTGCAACTTTAGAAAATACAATCTTACAGCGGAGTATGTATATTTTTTTCTTTTTCTATGACCTAGGAATAACTTACACAACACAGTTGAGCTGACTGAAATACCTCGAGGTGATATATTATTAAATAAAATAGAAACATGGTTTTCATTACAACATATGTATACACTAGGTGTACCAAATATATGCCACAGACGGCACCTAAATTAACATAGTAATATCTATTAAGTTTACACACATCACCATACATAATAAAAGTGATTAACATAAATGAGACTTGCTCCATAGAGTAAGCATAAATCCTGCAGCAGATGGTCTATCAACCATCAAAACCAGTAAAAGGACCATCGTCCTCACTTTCTATCCTGCATCAAGATCTATGTAAAGATGACGTTATCATATTTACATAGGCAAACAAGTGAGTAATCTATTTTCCTAGATATAAAGACTAAAAAGACTAGTTTGAACAAATAAGATTAAAGACTAAAATATATAATAATGAATGAGTTGTGAATGCAGCGTAATGACAGATTAGTTTGTGTTTTATGATAATCTTTCTTCAGACCTCTTCTCATGAGCTCTCAGCCCGCTTACGTCCGTTATGTCCCTCACACTTTAGAGGTTTACTTGTTTGGTGCTGGCAACTACACCGCCCCAGCTTAGTTATATATTAGGCCTTTTGGACGGTTATATACCCCCATCCACTGAGATACCGACAGTTCCTCGCGGCAATCCACCCAGCTTGTTCTTAAGGTGGCTATCTTATCAGCCCATTTTATTAGACACATTATGCAGCAGTTGTTTTGCAAAATTATATCAATAAGACAAAATAAGAATTCCTATAACAATAAAACAAAGCTAGTACTCAGTAAGTATATCCATACTTACACTCCTTAGTGTAGTATTCTGCTCCACTTCTGCATATAATACATACATACAAACAATACTTAGTTCATTCTCCAATAATATCATTGTTTAAAGACACTCATCTTTTTATATTTATTTATTATCCGTCACTTCATCTTTACTTACTCATTTTATTATATTAATATAAAATAGTCATATATAACTAGTTAAATGACTGAATGTAAATGTTAAATGCATATTTCGGGGATGACCTCAAATAGTCTTTACCGCCAGAAATATGAACAGAAATTTAAATGACATAAAAGAAATGACTGAATGTAAATGTTAAATGCATATTTCGGGGATGACCTCAAATAGTCTTTACCGCCAGAAATATGAACAGAAATTTAAATGACATAAAAGAAATGACTGAATGTAAATGTTAAATGCATATTTCGGGGATGACCTCAAATAGTCTTTACCGCCAGAAATATGAACAGAAATTTAAATGACATAAAAGAAATGACTGAATGTAAATGTTAAATGCATATTTCGGGGATGACCTCAAATAGTCTTTACCGCCAGAAATATGAACAGAAATTTAAATGACATAAAAGAAATGACTGAATGTAAATACTGTAAAGTAAATAATATATAGATAATATTATAAGTCCTTAATTGATTTTGTCCACTAACTCTTTATTATTAATTCACTTGTTCCATTACTTTATTTTACATTATACGCTTTATTGGGTCTTTAAACAATTAAATGAGGACAAGTAATAAAAGCAATAAATCATGATATTTATACATGAAACACTTACCCAATAATCCTTTAGAAGTAAAACTCCACCAAATCTTCTCTAGGTAGCTAGTTTTAGAAAAACGCTTGAACACTACAAGAAAGATCTAGGCTATATGGTATTTGAGTAGAACTAAGAAATAAAATGAAAGGAGGAGCAAACAATTTTACTTGTTCTAAGATTGTAAAAACTCAAGTGAAAGTGAATTTAGCTATAGGCTCTATTTATAAGAGAATGGATGGTTAGGATTTATTTTTACACATTTGATCTAAGGGTTGAGATGTATTTAATCAAAAGAATGAACCTAGTCCATATTTCATGCTCTATACCAATTGATATTTTCGTCCAAAATGAGGGCAGTGTATTCCGATCCATTTTTCAATGTCCAAACGTACTCCGATTGACATGAAATTTTGAGAGTAGATAGAGGACTCCGAGACAAACATTTTATATTTTTGGTTCGACTTCATCCGAGTTCGTTTGAGTCTATTTTGGCCTGTACAAAGTTTCCTATTCAACTTGGGCTTTAATCTATTTGCATTGGCCACTTGCCTTATTAAATAATTATAATCATGATATTTACTATAATCATCATTACTAGAAGACTTTAAGCTTTCAACAAAGGTGGCTAGCCTTGATATCTTTCTTTAGCAGTTTTAATCCCATTTAGACAGTATGAAAATTAAGACACTGCTTTTTAGGCCAAAAACTACAAAACTTCAAATTAATTTCTAACTTCACTAAACACCAATATAAATAATTTATTTACTAGATTGTGTTTAATTATGCTCATAAACATATTAGTGAAGCTAAATTTTAGAATTGAATGGATATACAAAAGATGTCAAAAATCAATGTAATATACTTGTAACACTAAATAGTTATTCAATATCATTAATCCATATATCATTGATCTAATTTATTCATTTATTCTTTTAATCTATTTAATATTGTTTATATGAGAGTTTTTAAAATCTAGGTCGTTACACAACGGCACCTGCCGCTTCTGATTTCGGCAACCCCACAACGGATCGTTACTCGCACGCACCTGTGCATGGTTTTTTCGCACTCTTGCCAAAATCATCCGGCAGTCTTCCTCTGGTGGTATTTTGTGAGCTTCTGTGTTTTTTTTTTCCTTGTTTTTTTTCGTTTTCCCGGTATTCTGTGGTCTTGGCCTGTTGGGTTGAGAATGTAAATAATTTCCTTGCTTACGAGTTTAGGAGGATGAGTTTCGATAAGAGGATGTTGTTACCATTATCAAATTGAGTCTATCTAGAACAAACCTGCTGTTACAACTAAAAATTAGTAATGGGTTAGCGGATTTCAATGTCATAGATAGGTCTTAAATGTCATATTGTTATGTATGTATCTATGACTTGTAATCTTGTAGCTTCGGTTATGATTTTCTTAGAACTTTTGCTCTGTGATGCAAGAGCGAGCTTTATACTCGTGATCTTTCATCAATTAATGAGATTATAATGATTTCCCCTTTAAATATATATATATATATATATATATATATATATATATATTAGATATTAGATAACGTGGGGATAAATATTGTTTGATATCATTTGAAAGTGAGAAAGAGAGCGGCTTGAAAAATACACGTGTGTTTTGATTTTAAAAATTTAATGCATTTTTTTTTAATAATCAATGGTTAGATAAATGGAATGTCACATGTCATGATATTAGCATCTTCTGCTTAAAACTTAAACACGCAGTTTCATTTAATATACTCATTTGTCAGATAAATAGAACGCCACATGTCACGATGTTAGACTCTCATATCTAAAACTCTCCTATTATATTAGATTAGATATTAGATATTATATTAGAGCATCTCCAGCAGCATCAAGTATTTTAATATTATATTAGAGCATCTCCAGCAGCATCAAGCATTTTTTGAAAAAATACAATTCTTTATTTTAGCTACAAGCATTTTTTGAAAAAATACAATTCTTTATTTTAGCTACAGATTCTCTATTTTATTCTCTAGTTGCTTTGGAATATTATTTATAATTCTTTTTTTATTATATTATTTCACATTCTTAAATTAAAGGGAAAAACAAACACATATATAGAAATCATTCATAAAAATAAAAATAAACATGGATGAGGAACATTCATCTCACATGCAAGTACTAATTCTTAAAATTCATAACATAAATAAATTTTTTCATCCAACTGCAATTGATTTGTTTCCATCCTTGTGTTTCTATGGAATAAATTTTTTCTGCATTCAATTTTTCCATCCAACTGTGTGAAGAAATTTTGTGGGCGAGAGAGATAAATTTTGTGTGAAGAAATTTTGTGTTTGAGAGAGAGACGTAGTAGATGTGAAGAGGTGTTCAAAAGAAATAAAAGATGTTGGGTGAAAATAGGTGAAATAAAGAAACAATAAATAAAAGAAAAATAAACAATATTTTATTTATCTAGTGTGCTACAGTGAATAGCTCCAAATTACTATTCACTATAGTAATATAGTTATTCTAGTTAATAACAAGCTACTCTGTTGGAGCTAGAAAAAAAGAAATAATAGTTAAATATAGCTCATATTGATCTTTTAGCTAAACTGCTGGAGATGCTCTACATATTAGATGTCTTTAAGGAGTAGCTTAATTGGCTGTAAACCATACCTCATGAAGCGGAGGTCATTAGTTCAAATTCCCCTTTCACTTCCCTTGTGTGGACATGTAAAAAAAAAAAATAGATATTACATGTAAAATAGACACGATTAAAAAGATGAAATTCTCATCTAATCTAATTTAAAAGGTTCTCAATAAGTAGTTCAATCGGCTGAGACCATATTTAAATGAAGTGAAGATCACTAATTTGAATTAGCCTCTCCCATTTATGTGGACATGTTAAAATATATATATATATATATATATATATATAGAAAAAAAAAATTGTGATTAGTTTTATATACATTTATTGAAAAAGGAAAAAAGAAAAAAAGAAAAGAAAAACCGAAGGCGACCTCCTATACACTCGAAGAGCATTGGACAAGAAATCGTAGAAAGAGCGAGCGAGAGATCGATTCATACATCAAAATCAAAACCACAAAAATCAGAGAAAAGAATGGAGAAGGGAAAGGGAGTGATGGGAGGGGGTAGAAGATGGGCCGTTGATTTCACCGATAGTTCCACCTCTCCTTCTTCCCGGGACATCCCTGACCCCCCTGGCTTCTCTCGCGCATCCCTCGATCAGGTTCTCTCTTCCTCTAATTCAGATTTTGGGTATTATTATTGTTTGTTCAAATTCAATTGTGAATTGGGTTTTCTGGTGAATGTTTTTGTAGGACGATTCAACGGTGAGTCGCCAGAAGAAGGACGCAGAATCGAACTGGAAATCTCAGGTATATGTCAAAAAAATCCGATTGTTTTCTTTTTCTTATCTTTTGATATTGGATTTCGATTAGGGTTTTGGTCTCGATTAGGCCTAGTGTTGGATTTCAATTGTAAAGCGCTGTTGGCACTTCTAGTTTGTGTTTTCCACTCTGCTTGTTTCAGCGTAAAACGTTGCTGGAAACATTTTCCGGTGTTTTCAAATGGAAGCACCGAGTCTATTAAGTAGATGTGGGAATCGGATTAGGGCTAGTGAAGTGCTTTTGGTGATAGATGTTGGAGGTAACTGTCATTCAGCTTAATATTGGGACAGCTAAATGGGCAATATTTTCTTGGCTTCTGGATTGAGGGGTGATGAGGTTTACAGAAACTGTTATGGATGTGATCATTCTAAAGAAAAGCAACAAGTTAGATATGGGACTTCATTGGCAAGCGTTGACTGTGTTATTAATTCTGGTTATACCAAGTATTAGGGTTGGATTGTGTGTTTTGGTTACATTTCTTTCTGGCATTAGATTTAGTCTGTGTTTGGTTTAGTAGTTTCAAAACGTGCCGTTTGGCCTGCTTTTTTAAAAATGTGATTTTTTTTTTCAAACCGCCATTTGTTTCAAACGCAAAACCAAACGGCACGCTTTCTGTGATTTTGTTTAACTCGTGCGTTTTTGCAAAATCGCAGCCCAAACGCACTCTTAGTGAATACCTGGTATATTAGGTGGTATTCCTCATATCTTCATTTGGTAACCTTGTTAAACATAACTGGTATTGACTTTATTGCTAGTTCCAATGTACTGAATCTCTTTTCGTTTGAACAGAAAGCTTGGGAAGTGGCACAGGCCCCTTTCAAGAACTTGCTAATGATGGGCTTTATGATGTGGATGGCTGGAAGTACAGTGCATTTGTTTAGCATTGGCATCACATTTTCTGCTCTTTGGCAGCCAATTAGCGCCTTACAAGGGGTTGGGAAGGGTGAGTTCACTGTTAATTTTTGCATCTCCAACTGTTGTTTTGTTTTGACTTCTCCATGTTTTGCAAACCATTGTTCTATATGGTCAGAATCCATGGAAAAAGAAGAATAAAGAATGAAATCAAAGATGTTCTGCACTTAAACTTGAACACCACTAATTTTACATATTTGTTGATATCTATTTTTTGTGTTATGGTTGTTTTGTGATAACCATTCAAGGCATTATGGTCATTTAAGGTTGTTTACCCACTAACCTAATGCTATATTTGTTTGTAATAAGCCCTCTTATGATTGTGTCCTCCTTATATTGGTTTTTATCAGGTTTCTTAAAAGCTAACAAAACTTTTTTTTTTTACAAGTAATTTCATATCATTAGTAAAGCGCAGAGGGTCGCAACCCTAGTATACATGGAGTATACAAGAGAACCCCTAATAGGAAGAAGAAGAACATACATTCAAAAAATCTGCAAAAGTAGAAACATAAAAAGCTAACAAAACTATATATTACTTATATGTATGAATAACAATAAGTACACTGCTAAAGCAAGGAAAGAAGCCATATGATTTTAATGGCGGTTGTGATTTTCTAGCTTTAAAATTGTTTGCCCTTCTTCTTTGTATTGGTTATAAATGTTGTGCTTCATTGACAGACAAGTTACACATTGCTTGTGTCCTGAATCTCTTGTTATTTACTTTCTAAAGCATGTACATTTTTGCTAGCCATGAATTATGGCTGAGCATCTTTGTAATGCAGGATCTTATATTCAGCACCCAATGACTAAAAATCTACGAAGGATTTGGGACTGGTTTAGGGGAACTAACAAATCTGATGTAGGTCTTTATGGACTAGTTTTGTAGGTTGTGTTAGGGGCTAGGATGTTAAGAGTTTAAGGCTGGATCTGATTAAGGGAGCTGGAACAAAGCAAACAGCAAGCAAATAGAAAAGAAGATAGAGTGAGAAGAAAAATCAACCTAGCATTACAATATGGTTCTTGAGCGTCACACCCAAAAGAAATATGCACATCAAACAAAGAGCTGGGTTTTTTTTTTTTTTTAAATCTCTTTTGTTGCCTTTTGACACAATTTCTACATGTCCTATCTAGGCCTCTACTTACCCAACTTTTCATTGACTTTTGAAAACATTAGTACATGCCTTATATGGGTGGGTAATACTGGGTTGTATGGAAAAATTGCCCCAATGACATCTTTACTATTAAAAGTGCTTAGGACTTCACTATCTACCCAATTTCACATCGACTTCTGTAAACATTAATGAATGCCTTGTATTGGCCTTATAATGTAGCCTAAGTAACCAGCTGCTGTGCACAATACGAAACTATTCAAAGATGAAAATTTACGAACCACATTTCAATCCTTCAAGCAAGTTCCAGATGGGAATTCTGCCAAATTACTAATTTACTCTTGAATAATTCTTCCCTCTTCTCTTTTAGTATTTTCCCTCCTCCATGACATTTTTTTGCATCACATTGGGATTGTAATATACAACTAGTGGGTGGGTCTATGCCTTTCAATCAGGCTGGGTTAGCTGGGCCAGGGTAAGCTTGAGCTGAGCTCATGAGGAAAGCCCTTGGTCCAAGTTCATGCCACCCTGTTCTAAGTATTGCATGTTCCACTCATTTTATTAAATAAGCTTCAGTCTGAGAACAGTCGGTGTGAGTTACAGAATTACTTGTTGTGTATTACAGTTAAATTTGGAATATGTTTAGAATGACATACAATGTACAGAAGAAGTTTTGGACCCCTTTCCTTGAGTTGTGATTTTCAATAGCCATTTGAATGCTGTCAATTTTGTGCATATAACAGCAGCATAATAATAAAAATGACATAAAATGTATGAAAAAATATATTGATCTATATTTGGCTGGGCTAAAAACTCGGCCCAAATTGAATTTGGCCCAATAATTGTGACCAAGTTATACCTCAAATGGAACTTAACCCAAAATACTCCAGGTTGAATGATGCCTTCAGATTAGTGTGGACCCAATGACAGTACTACGCACATGTGATTTTGGATTTATTTTTTTCGAGAGATTTAAAGACCCTGATTTTACCTGACCAAAGATCCCCCCAACCCCCCTCCCAAGTTCCCAATCTAATGATGCATGTAAACATAATTGTAATAATTAGGACCGAGAATGCTAGTTTTGATACCGGTCTGCAGCGTTGCATTGCATACCAATTGTTCTTTTTGTCTTATTTATCTATTGGGTGGAGGTTGGGGGTTTGAGAATCTGTTGCATTGCATTTAGTTTTTGAGTATTATTTGGCTTGACATATACAGTACTTTAATCTTCTACTAAATTAGTTAATGCTGTACTCTGGCACATGCATATGGCTTCCTGTAGCTTTCATATTATTTTTACACCTGTATTTCGCATTTCAAATTCTACTCAGATTTTTATTTGATCCTTTAAGTTCATTCAAGCACTTTTAATTTGATTCTGCAGTTTTTGAGCCTTACAAAGACAGTAAAGTAGATCTTCTTGGGCCTAAGTTACTCTTCATGGCCCTTAATTTGGGGGGTTTAGCTCTGGGTGTTTGGAAGGTGAGATGTATTTAATTTGTCATAATCTGTCATTAAACGTGCTTTCTTGTTTCTCCATATTCAGAGTTATTTATATTTGTAATCTTTTGTTATTTGGGCAGCTTAACACTCTGGGTCTTCTTCCTACTCATGCATTCGACTGGGTTTCTTCCTTACCCCCTGCACAGGTTAAATTCTTTCTCCTATGATAATTGAATTTTTCTGGAAATGATTGCATGAAAATTGGTATTATTTTTCTAGCTGCAGAATACATCTAGTAGCCAAGTGTTTGGGCAGACTTCTAGTAGTGCTATATTTTTAGGTTTCTTCTGTTGGGGCTTGAGCTTGAGCTTGGTGTTCCTCTTTTTTTTATATCATAACTAAAAAT
This sequence comes from Corylus avellana, assembly GCF_901000735.1. Classification (NCBI taxonomy): domain Eukaryota; kingdom Viridiplantae; phylum Streptophyta; class Magnoliopsida; order Fagales; family Betulaceae; genus Corylus; species Corylus avellana. The sequence goes on from NC_081548.1 coordinate 1,841,920, forward strand.
TAAATGGTTCCTATGTTCCTATTTTGAAAATTACTTTATATTCATATAGGGACATGTTGAAGCTTCTAATCTGATCATTCTTTCTGGTTCTTTAATTTTTAAATCCTTTCATATGTATGGCTGTTCTTTTTCCTAATTTCAATGAATTGGCAAGACACGTTAGACCTGTACGTATACTTGGCCTAACATGTACCCAATCCTTTTTCTGTTCTAAAAAACCTGCTTATCTAATGAGGATATGTAGATTCAGTTGGTTATATGGGTAATACTGTGGCCTCCCAAGATATTAGAATGTGAGACAGATGTGTTGCGCTTATTTTATTGAGGCTTTTCTTTATGGTAATTCTCATTCTTGGTGCTGCATTGGTTGAAGCAACAAGAATTTTGTTCTTTTATTGATTAGAATGTTTTAGATTGCTTACCATAGACCTCTGTGGAGTTCCTTCTGACATTTTCTTGTCTGATTTTCAGGAGGTTGAGTATTCTGGTGGGGGTTTTCCTCTACATTGATGTTCATGTTTGGTTTAATTAGGCCCTCAATCTCTAAATAGAATGAAGGAGAGAGTTATTGGAGACTGAGACTTTGGTGTTGTTTATTGACTGATTGTTTATCACGCATGGCCAGCATGGACAATGTGTCACATGGAATGTTTAAATTTTATCAACATTTTAGCTGAATTTTGTGGCTCCTACTGTCACTTGATGCATGGAATATTAATTCAACACTTGGAGCATTCACATACGCCTCAACAAATTTTAGTTAAAGAATCACTTTCTTTTTTCATTTTAGTTACTTACTTTTTCAAAGCATCTACATCTTACTTTCTATTTTAGTTATTAACTTTATGCATTGTTGAGCCCAATGGGGATGAATTTTTGCCAATTTTTGGTATAGGTTGAGCTATCCCAATAAGAATAGAGTAATTCTATAAATTATCCCTGTCCCATCCCCTCAATTTCATGTGGCATGGTCCTCAAAACCAAAAGGTACATGGGAATTGGTTTTTTGGTTGTGGGAACCATGTCACACGGGATCGAGGGATGAGGGAGGTGATGGCCGCAGATGGCGTGTAGGTGTGGTATGTTTAGAATTCTCTTATTTCCCTTCTGTTTTAGATAATAATGTAAAAGTTGATGTCTCTTAAATAATTCTTGATAAAAGAAATTAGAGGTGCAATATCTTATATAAATACATGTCGAGAAAAAATAAAAATGTTTTTTAAATGACAAAATTAGACTGATTTTCTTTGTTTCTTTTTCAATTTTGTATATCTTTGGGTTGGTTTTCTCTTATGTAAATGGCAATCCAAGGATCCGACTGAAAAATAGAATAGTTAAGAGGTGTACTTGACTATTTTTCTTAGTTGTCGATGAGAAATTGAGAATTTCGGCTCTGGCACCCTCTACTATAAATCACCATTCCCCCTTCTCCCACATGCAATACGCAAATTTCTTTCGTTTTATTTTATTTCAGACATATCGGAGGGGGGCGGAATTCACCTTCACCTTAGTCCAAGTTATTTTGACTTTTCGTTAAATATTTTAATGTGACATAAAAGTATAAATTATTTTTATATTTCAAAAAGTATTTTGTATATTGAGATTTTTGTTAATATATATATATATATATATATATATATGTGAGAAATTTCACTTTAAACCTTTGAATTACTGCGCGTTTTGACAAACCTCTTAACTTTAAAATCTCTTAATTTGAACTCCTGAATTTTCAATTACAGTTAATTTTAACTCACCCGTTAGATTTTAAACATTAAATGACGTTTATATCACTAAATTTTTTATAAAATTTTAACTTTACCTTTAATTTCAAAATGTTTTTTTTTTTAAATAAAAAAAATAAAAATTCAGGGATATTTTGGTCTTTCTTGATATTTTTAACGGCTAAATTTGACTGAGAGTTCAAAGGTTCAAATTGAGTGATTTTGAAATTTGAGAGGTTTGTCAAAACGCGTAGTAATATATGTGTCTAAAGTTATATATTTTATTTGTCCACTACGAAAAAGAGGAGAGCATTAAACAAACTTGGCCTTAAAAAACCCATTTCCGCCTCTATAATCGGATCCGATGCTGCCCCCATTTTATAAACGAGACAAAAAGAGAGAAATTAATTTTATAATTGGGAATAAAATCAGGCAATTCTCCACCTCACCTAATCTCTGACATCTCACTCGAACGAGGTAGGAGGTATTACTGCAAGCGAACGCAGAGCAATGGAGTTGACACCCCAGCAGCTGAGCCAATACAACGGCACGGACCCATCAAAGCCCATATACGTGGCCGTGAAGGGCCGCATCTTCGACGTCACCAACGGCAAGTCGTTCTACGGCCCCGGCGGTGCCTATGCCTTGTTTGCAGGCAAGGACTCCAGCAGAGCTCTCGCCAAGATGAGCAAGAACGACGAGGACGTCTCCCCCTCTCTCGACGGCCTCTCGGAGAAGGAGATCGGGGTTCTCGACGACTGGGAGAAGAAGTTCGAAGCTAAGTACCCCGTTGTTGGTCGCGTCGCTTCTTAATCTCTATATCTTTCTAATGTTTATTATATGAGTGTCTATGTATGTATTTGATGTGTTCTACATCTATTCTGGGACAAATGTCCTTCTGGGTGTTTGTTATTGTTGGAATTTGGCGACTTTACTGGTGCTTTGATGATTTCAGTCTTATGGGTGTTGTGCTAGAGGGTTTGTTTGTGATTAGATTGGGAAAAATAATAAATTTGGGTTGTGTGAAATATGGGTACCTTGGAATCCGTCTTTGTGTGTGTGTGTGTATGTGATAATAAAATATGAGTTGGTTGAATTTGGGCTTCTGTCTTCTATTCCCTGCATGCATACTTGCATTCTCTGAGAATCAGAGATAATTGGTCCAACTGTTGTTATGGGGGATCCTGTCTTTCTTGCTATGTGTGATTTTAATGAAATTTGGCATCTATGTTGGTAACTTGGTAAATATGTGTCGCTGCGCTTTGGTGATTTGGGTTGTTTATGATGATCTAAGAAGAGAGAATTGTGAATTGGTATGTGTTGTCTTACAAGTCTGCCCGTAAAATATTCACTGGCTAAGATTTCTCTGATAAAGCACGGTTGACATATTTATTAAGATGTTAAATTGCTCCAACTGAATTGATATCTGCAATCATTCTATAATTGCTTCTCTGCTTTATTTATCTCACTATATATGTAGCGACCCAACCCTGTCCCGAAGTAATAAGGGCAAGCGACGAAGCACCACCATCTCATCTCATCTCATCATATCAAAGATCATGAATGTCGCAGCGAACAAATCTTTTTTCTTTCTAAACATTAAACCTCACATAACACAGAGCTAATAAACAAATTTCTACATTGATAAAAGTTTACATTATACCCTTACATAACAAACCCACTAGCTAAACATGAGTTCCACAGACAGCACAAAAATACCACTATTTTTGGTTTTGGATCTTCATATCCAATACATCACAAGTGTATGAAGACTACAAAAATGATGTACAACAAAAGATAGACTAAGAGACTAGTCTAGAAAAACACAAGGCAACTAACAACCTCATCCATAATAGTCCCAAGTACAAGGCTACCAGGTCATCCTCATCTTCCTCTACACCTACAACAACAATATCTATGCAATTGTGGGGTTACCACAATAACATAGGCAGATATATAAGTTTACAGTCTCAGTAAGTATAGAATTAACTGACTTTTAACAAAGAGCCATCTTTTATAAAAATTTCTACCATGAGTTTACAATAACAACTATAGTAAGTTTTCCATAAGGGTAGAGATTATCAAAGCAAACCATAACTAATAAAATAAACATTGTAGAGAAGTATGTAAATACATAAAATTCTCTGATCATTTCCTTATTCATGTATTTACTTCATAGTACCTTAGCTGTATATATATATATATATGTCATTCATTCCCTTTTTTCCATTCTTTCTCGTGTCTCATATAAGGGCCTGTACTCCGTCAGTTTGGGGTTCGTAGTCCCGATATTAATTTCCCATACTCCACAAATGCTGAGGTCCATAGTTCTAATACATTAATCTCTTATTCTTATTCTTTGCGTTCTTAATTCATTCTCATTTGAACATTAGTAGCTTATTCACATTCAAACATCCATATGCAATATCATCAGCTATTTTGTCAATATCTCGTCCAAACTTAACTTTGGACGAGCAGTTCTGTCAACACTTGTCTTGATTGCTCGTTTGAACCAACTGTGAATGGGCAACTCTGACTAACCCAGCTTGATAGCTTGTCCGAACACCACAGCGAACGAACCACACTGACTAACCTCGTTCATAGCTCATCCAATGCTTACTGCGGACAAGCACACTAGGCAACTTTTCCATATTCTCTTAAGGCCTGTTATGACCAAGCAAACATTGGAATTTTAGCAAAAGTCATGAAACACAAATTTGCAAGCCATCGAACCGAAGACACAAAACTGGACCCTTTTTAAAAACTCTAAAGTATTATTCACAACATTTTGGGTTGACAACTAACTAATTTCCTAACAATTTTCTTCCTCGTTACAATATGACTCTTCTACAATAGCATTTTCTCTAATTTCTTCTTCATGTGGGGTTGAACTGTCAAAATTAAAATGAATGGTTGTTTGGTAACTCTTGGCTGCTAAATTCTGTTAGTTTGTGGTTTTGACTCCTGAATTTATAGATTCTTCAACCTATAAATCCTTTTCTTTTTTTTTTTCCTTTGAGTATATATACTGAATTAGTTTCAGACATGCAACCCATCTCAATCATGCGACAATCAGATGCATCAGCAGTAGGATTATTGTAAGATTACACCAGAAAAGCAATTATAACAATAAACAGATAAATTCTATCAAATGCTTTATGCAAGGATTTGGGGCGCCATTTACTTAAATGCAGTGCTGTTGCAAAGGGAAAAAAGGAACTAAAGGTGGTTCATGTAAGTTGGGAGGAGGGATATCATCTTTGTGGAATGGTTGATTATTTGATTGCTTTGCATACTCCACAGTCACAACCAAAGGGGTGTAGCAGAAAGGTCTTGTAACATTTATATGGTATGGTAGAGACCTGATACTTTTAGCATCTTAGATTGGTTTAGGGTAGTGCGATCTGCCAGGAGTATTATTTGTCTTCTTTTCTGGATGTATGCGATCTGTTTCTTCTTTTTGGCAATTGTATGTACTTCTTTAAAATATGTTTTCCTTTAATGAACTACGTAGTTTTGTACTAAAATTATTGGATTTTGATAGCTTCTTGGATTTATTGGTGCTTTTTTAAAAAGTGGAAGCACTTGCTCAGAGTCTGTTCATTGTCTAACTTATAACCTCAAATTTTTATTTGGGTATTCTTCTTTTCCTTTTTCTATTGTTATGATTGCCCCAAATACTTGAATCAAGAGCTTTGCTTATGTATCAAATAGATTGGTTTGTCAATTTTCCTCCTGTTGTTTGAATTTATTTTAAGACGAGTAATGTTATGCACAACACCTTTATCCCACCTTTTTCCCACCATGTTGACATCATTAGTTTTTTTTTTTTTTTTTTTGAACAATGACCGATCCAAGAGTTAGTAGATCATGTCATGTCATAGCAAAATAAAAGTGGGATAAAAGTGTGGTGTATAACATTTTTCTTTTAAGGTTATGCAATTTGTTGGGGGATTTGGACAAAATAGGAGGGACTAGACGGCTCAATAATAGAATCACGAAATTACTTTACTTAATACAAGGAAAATGGTTTTTCTCTAGTGGAAATTCAACTTAATACAAGCTGAAGATTGACAAATAATATAGTGGTTGCCTTTTGTGGAGAAAGATTGGTTTTAGGCTTGTGATTGTCAATGGAATATATTTGAATCTTACGCAAGGGCTTTAGAGAGTTTTTTCTCCAAGTGTGTTAGGTTCAAATCTGGTTTGGTGGATGTAGTCACTGTTGGACATCTGGCATGGAATCAGTGCTGCTTTTTTCCTTTCAAATCTAGTGCTTCTATGATGATGTGTTTTTTTTTTTTTAATTGCCATTGAGAGTACTACAACTTTTATTATAAAGTCCCTTTATAAACTAACGTGTTAGTTCATGTACACTTATCATGTTAACTAGTAAAATGTGGATTGCCATGTAACAGTTCACATGTTCTTATCTCATGTCATGCACTAAAATATAAATTGTTGTTGTGATACTTATCTGATTCGCTATCTCTCTTTTTTATGAGAGGTGGAGAGGCCAATTGGTTCAAAGGTCATTGCCCAAATGATATCTCTTGCTACTGCTAGTCTTGGGTGCCCTTTGGGAAGCCTAGATCAACCACATATCTGTTTCTTCCACATTGCTATCTTGTCCCTTTCAATATTCATGCATATCCTTCCCACATTGGAAATTAGACGCCAGACGCCAGTAGCCAGTAGCCAGTAGATAATTCATTTATTCTTACTCTTTTGGGTTAGTATAAGACAGATTTTTTTCTAAATTGGGTCTGACAGGATGTGTTTCAATTTAGTTTATTAAATTAATATATATATATTTTTTAAGTATGTGATTCTCTCACATATATTTTTAAGAGGAGATTCTTCAAACTCATTCCATTAAATTAATAAAAATAAATGTGAGAACCATATACTCTAAAAACTAATTTCAATTTAATAAATTGAATTAGAAAAAAAATTCTTTCATCTAACAACTTCAACAGCTACTATATGATCTCAATTATTCTAATTGTTTCTACTATTAGTTTCTATTTGTTTCAACTCAATTATTAGCTGCACAGAAGACTAGATTTGGGATCACATATGGTTGAGTTCTATGCAAGTTTATTCCTGTCCTACCAAATAGCATCCTCAATTCAGCTACCTTCATCCTTTATGTACTTGTTCTTGGAATATCATATTGCCATAAAATGGGAGCTATATACTGTTGGTGTTTTGGCATATTGTCAAACAGTCATGGGTGGACCTACCTTATGCGGAAAATCTTGTATAAAAGCATAATTTCTAGCCATCCAAGACAGCATTATGCTTTGAGGACCTATGTTATGCCTAGAGTAATGATAGAATGACCACTCACGCTGAACATTCGGTGAAGTAGACACGCAAAAGAACTAAAGTCAGAGTGGCACACTAAGGTGACGGTGGAACTGCCTTTGATGGTTAAGTTAAGAAAAGTGAGATCGAGAAAATATAAGGACAAAATGCATACAAGGAGAGTTAAGAATAATTGGATTTATAATGTAGATCTCCATACCTTTATAGATGAAACGCTCCAATTCTAGAGGTAGAGCGACTGAGAGCAATTGTAACATATTCTTAATAAATAAATAATAATAAAAAATTATAATTCCACCAACCAAACTTCACACCTCCGTCTGTATCTACCGGTCTTCATGAGAGGTCTGTTGTGCCAATGAATGACAATCAACAACAAAAGCCACGTAAACTTGGTATACTAATTATTTGCCCTAAAAACTTTTCTAGGCTTTGCTTGCAAGCAACTACATGCTTTCTTCTTCCCATTTTCCCCCCCTCTCCCGCTTTGATAAAAAATAAAAAATAAAAAGTAAAATTACATGCTTTCTTCACATCTACCAACAGAAGTGTTACAAAAAGCATTAAAAAAAATAATAATAAATAAAAGGCTCGTTTATTAATACTTTTTAGAAATTTTTGTTTTTAGTTTAGTTCTTTTTTTTTTTTTTTTTTTAAGCAAAATAGATTGGCCTGAGAGACCAATTGTAGATATCCTATCTAGGCGTGATCATAGTAGTACCTACCCACTGGAAGCCACGCAGGAGAGGTCTAGACGGTGGGAACTGCAGGCACTTTCTCAAGTCTGATTGAGCCATAACTTCACCTAACCTCACTAGAACATTAATAAGAATCCAATGCAGTTAATACTAATTAGGCATATGTGGGGGTTCTCTATTGCAGAAATTCGAACCTACACCCTAGTATATGCCCTGACTACTTGAGAATTTCTTTGGGCCATTGAACTACCACCCTTATTGGTAAAAAAATAAAAAATAAAAAAATAAAAAAAAAAGAAAAAAGAAAAAAGAAGAAAGAAAAAAAGTTACGTAAAGGTGAAGTAGTTTCTGTTCGTATTTGTTTCTCTCTCTTCGTTTCTATTTCTCTCATATATTTTATTTTATATCATAAGTTTCTTCAAGCTACAAGTAATTTTCTCTTTCTTTTTTTTTGGATTTTTTTTTTTTTTTTGGTTGCTCTAAGCAATTGGCTTATTGAACCCTTAAGTAGCAGAAAATGAAATTCCATTAAACTAATCAATTTTAAGAGTAAACAAGACGGTTCCTTATAATATTATCCATTTTCTAACAACCGAAAGTATGGATCTGGAGAATCACCACGAAAAAAAAATAATTAATAAAAGGAAATTTTTGAGATTCCATTTCGCTCAAAACTTCGAATAAATGAATAATTAGTCCAACAACAAATCTCTCTAACTCCCTATTGTAACACAAGGCCATTATTATTTTGGAAAAAAAAAGTAGTTCTTAGCTTTTTATGCATTTTACCTTTCAATTAATTAAGAAAAATGGCTTGTCATGTTAAACCAATCAATAACCGCCATAGATCTATCGTTTGACAAATCATATGCTAACTGTATGTGTCACGTGATTCAATTGTTTTAAATTACAAACATATTTTAATTAAGAAAGTTAAAAACATTTTTTTAAAAAAGTGGCAAGCCAACTTTGCTACATGACATGTTCAACTAGCACATAACATGTCATACGAGAGTCACGTAACATTAATTAATTAGTCTAATGTTACATACCGATAAGTAATTGGACATTAAATTGATAGAAATACTTATTTAAAATAAAAGTACCAACTTAAAAGACCTAATCATAGGAATTGAAAAAAAACAAATATTAAACTGAAATCACATATTTGATTTTTGCCCTATTATTAAATGTACGTAATTCATGTACTTTCTTATGGGTATGTTTACAAAGGGTAGGCCTGACTCCACAAGCCATTAAGAAGGGCTTCTTTCTTTCAAAGCATATTTTCTTCTAAAGGTTGGAATCTCATTTATGGAGTGGGTGAGTGATCCATGGGTGATGGTGATGGATGTGATGGTCAATTAGTACGACCTTACCGTAAGGCACAATGGGTACTATTATGGATGAAAGGTAAAAAAAATTATAATAAATAATAAATACAAAATAGATTTTATTGAAATTTATTTGTCCGGACAAGTCTGAATAGCCGCCTCAAACAGATAGGTTCTATAAAGACTTTTTTTCACATTTATGTTTGGATTATGAAAATCCAAATCTATATATATATATATATATATATATATATATATATATATTTTGACATGTCTACATAAGGGAAGGAGGAAGGGGAATTTGAATTTGTGACCACTGCTTTATGAGGCGTGGTCTACAGCCGATTGAACTATCCCTTGGAAACCATACTATTATACTTATGTATTGCTATAAGTATTGCAATTTTTAATACAAGTTCTTTATAATATGATGTTGCAGTACATGTGGTATTTATGTGTCGGTCATTAAAATGCTAATTGTCATGTCATGATTCTTAACACATTAACCACTAAATATTAATTGTCACTTGGTAATATAGGTGACACTCTTTTGAATAAAATATGAAGTATCATACAAGTTTATAAAAAAATTATAGTTTTTTGTTAAAACTATTGTGTACCGACTAATTTCTATCATTAGTGGGGGCTTTTAGATGGTGGAAACCATTTGCATTCTTCTCATAGTTAAATACTTTTTTAGTATATGTGGTTAGTGTCAAAATCAAATGGCTACCCTAGTATTATAAAGTGTCATAACTCATACTCGTATTAAACCTAAGGGTAAAGATATAGAGCACGCCCGGCGTGCTTCAACAGTGAAGCACGCTGGCCGTGATTTTTTTTATTATTTTAATTTTTTTGAAAAAAAAAAAAAAAAAAAAAAAAAAAAATTTAGCCTGGCGTGCTTCATTGTTGAAGCACGCCAGCGTGCTCTGAATCATGGCCCTAAACCTAAATGATAACTTGCACATTCTATATAGGTTTCCTTTATTTTTTTAATGAAAATCCATGTCAGTACGCTTAAAAACACAACACCTACCTCTTATGCCACATATTTAAGCCAATTAACCATATTCTATGATGTGTCACTATATTACATGTAGTACTTATAAAATTTAACCCATTTCAAATGCCTCGAATATTAAAAATTTACAACAACAAAAAAATAATTTAACCCAAATTGAATCAAACCCAAATTCATTCTTGCTCCCCAAATTGCACCCTAGTTTTTCTTTTCTCCCCCAACCACACAAACAAGTTCTCATTATACTCTGCATGCTCTACATATATGTGCAACTTATGTTTTTTACCATTAGCCAACTCATTTACCATGTCAACGATGTCACATTTTTAATATTTCTAGCATTTAACATGATTTAAATACCACAAGTACCAATTATAATATAGTGATATGTTGGGTTGGTTTAAATATGTGGCATAAAGGACATGTGTCACATTTTTAAGCACATTGACATGAAGCTTCGTTAGAAAAGTGAAGGGAACTTAAACGAAAGTTGCAAGTTAGTATTTATGTTTACGACAGGTATATTGACACTTTTTAATATGGGTGTTCAAGTGGTTATAACTGGCGGTTATTAGCTATAACCGCTAACCGCAATCGTCTCGGTCGATTTTTAATAACTGCAACCTCAATTGCCTAGGCAATTAGCGGTTATTTTATAACCGACGATTAATAGTTATTCAATCTAATAACGAGCAATTTTATAACCTTTTTTTTATATATATATGGGCTTTGAGGCTTTTTAAGTGTTTTGGGCCTTAATTGGCCTATTTTTTGGACTTATTTAAGGGTTTAAGGCCAAGATGAAAAAAACATGCTATATTTTGGGATAGCCAATGTTTTTGAATAAGATTTGGCCCAAAACATCACATATCACATTATATATTTCATAATTCGCATATGTAGTCATGTTTAACACCAAAACGACGTCATTTTGGATGTTATATATATATATATATATATATATATATATGAAAGCACGGTTAACGATTAACAGTTGACGAGTCGGTTATAACCGCCCCATTTAAACACCCCTACTTTTTAAAATCGAAGTAGCCATTTGACGCTACAACTTTGAACACCCAATTGAAACCAGCCATCTGGGCAAATGGCACCGACATTAGGTATAATGATCTCCCAACGCCGTCTACCCCACCTCATGAGTAATGACTTTCCTGATCAAAATATTGACGGTTCAGATTTCACTCTGTGAAAAAAGTATTGTGCTTCACTACTTTGCTCCACATTGAACACATAGAACCCACTAGTTTGCTTGATTGTTTTTTTGTTTTGTTTTTTTTTTTTTTTAAAATTAATTTATTTTGTATTTTGTATTTTGTATTTTGTATTTTTAACCTTTGGCAGGAAATACAGAGTTGGAATTTGGAAGCCATGATGAAGGAGTCGGCTTTCACTAATCAGAACTCAAGAGAACCTTCTTCTTCCCTTCCTCAGTAAGTCATTCCCAAACAGAGCTTAAAGCTTAGCTTTTTCCTTCTCTCTCTCCATCTCTCTCATCAAATCAGTAAACACTAACCAAAACAGCACCGAAGTCCGAACCCATTTCTCTATATTCCCCAAAATCTTCATATCCAATCTCAAATCCTGTTGTAATCCTTTTTTTTTATTCAATAATTTCATTGAAAAATAGTATCTTTCCTTTTCAATAAAGTGATTATTGTTATTGTTACTAATATTGGCTTTTTTCTTAACAAACTTTTGTGATTTGCAACAAATCAAAGCCTCTTTCAATCTCCATCAGCATGTCCACAGGAAACCCTTCATACACCAACCCAAAACCCTGCAAGCATCTTGCAGATTACAAGCTCAGACATGGCTTGACTGGCTATAGATCCCTCCAAAAGCTATTCAAGACCACCCCAAATGGGAGAACAAGTGTTGAGAAACCCAACACAACGATGCCCAGATGCAATTCTTGTAATGGGTTTCAAGGGAGACTCTATTTTTGTCTGATTTGCTCCACAGTCTCATGTTCGGACCATACCCTTTTGCATAACCAGTCTGAGAATGGCCATGATGTAGCTGTGGACATGGAAAGGGCTGAGCTTTATTGCTGTGTGTGCTGTGATCAGGTCTATGACCCTGATTTTGATAAGGCTGTAATGTCCAAGCACATCATGGGCATCCCAAGAGATAAGAATGGTGATGAGAGTATTGGAGAGAGATTGGTTAAGAGGAGGCGGTTGGGTTCTGGTGTAGTAGAAGAAGAATTGGTGGATTTGAGCAAATCCAAACAGTTGGTTTCCATGAGGGATCGGAGGGCTAAATCTTGTTATCCATTGGGTTTGAGGGGATTGACAAATCTGGGGAGTACTTGTTTCATGAACTCTGTGTTGCAAGCTTTGCTACATGCACCTCCTTTCAGGAATTACTTCTTGAGTGATGGGCATAATCGTGAGACTTGCCGGAAAAGATCGGTGGATCGGCTATGCTTGCCTTGTGACATTGATGCTATTTTCTCTGCCGTGTTTTCGGGTGATCGGGCACCATATAGCCCTGCCCAGTTTCTTTACAGGTCTGCCATTCCTCTGCACGTGCCTTCTAGTTTCTAGCATATCTTGATAGTTATAATTATCGATAGCATGATTCTGATGATTGATCTATATTGAATGGATATATGTCTATGTTAGTATATTGTAGGAAGATGTCTCTGCAAATTGTCATGTTTAAGATCCTTTTGACAGATGTAAGTATGTGACATTGCTTTATTGGTTGATTTAGAATGCTTTGGATACATATTGAACAAGGTCATCCATCTTGTTGTGTGCATACTGTTGCATCACATGTTATGTGTTTGGAGTTGGTTTCTACACATGAATTTAGTTGAAGGCTGCTTTGAATCACTTATGATATTCTCATTAGTTCTGTTTGACAGGATCCTGGTTCTGGATCTTTCATTAGTTCTTATAAATTTTTTTCTTTTTTCGTTTATTTTTTCACAAACAAGAATCTATGGAAACAAATTTGCTCTGAATTGATGAAAATTTGTTTACATTTCAAGTTGGTGGCAGTATTCAGCAAATCTGGCAAATTATGAGCAGCAGGATGCTCATGAGTTCTTCATTTCAGTCTTGGATGGGATCCATGAGAAAGAGAGCAAATTAAGTAACCGAAATAGAGGTAATTAAAAGCTCATAACTGGTATGTTTAATTACTTCTGAAGGAAAAAAGAGATATCCGGTGCTCTTCTGCTTCTTAGTCATGTAATGTGTGTAGTGTCACAGTGGTTAAAAATGATGCATGGTTCGCTATCTTATATGCTGAGACACCATCCTATGGTCACCTTCCAAACAACTTGCAGCTAGGGGACCATGTTGTGAAATGACAATTACAAATTTGAGATTCTGTGATTAATTTTTCTGTGTTGCTAATCAGGAAGAACATGGAATGATGAAACCATCTGCATTTATTTGTTGAAGTCGCGGAAATCTAAAAATCTCTGTACTATGTATATTTGGTCATAGCTAAATAAGAATTAAGTAAATACATGTTGGATTTTGTTGTTGTTCCTTAGTTTGGGAAGTTATTGCAGTATCTTGTGTATTAAGTATATGGTTCTCAGAGGTTTATATAGGTATTAAAGAAGTCATGCTGTGAAAAGTATGGGCATAATTCACGACTTTCATAAGCAGAAAGTCGTAGGTTCGACCCCTACCTAACGCGGTTTAATATCGTACTCCTTTCTCTTCACTTATCAAAAATAATTCACTGAGAAAATTGAGAGTTTTGTCGCATTTCTTAATATTTATGTGTCTTATATAAATAGTTCATCTTTTCTACAGATAATGGAGATTGCCTGTGTATTGCTCATAAGGTATTCTCTGGACAGTTGAGATCAGATGTCACTTGCATGACCTGTGGATTCACATCAACAACTGATGAGCCTTGTGTGGATATCTCACTTGACCTGGATACAAACAATTTCTCTCCAAAAAATATAGCTAACAAGCCTATCAAATCAAATGAGAACAGCAGTATATCCACTCTTCTGGGTTGTTTGGATTTGTTCACGAGACAGGAGAAGTTGGGATCAGACCAGAAACTTCACTGCAGGAACTGTCAAGAAATGCGAGACTCGGTGAAGCAAATGTCCATCAAGAGGCTACCATTGGTGTTGTGTTTACATATAAAACGATTTGAGCACTCACCGGTCAGAAGAATGTCAAGAAAAATCGACCGCCATTTGCACTTTCCTTTCTCCTTGGATATGACCCCATATTTGTCCTCCTCTATCGTCAGAAACAGATTTGGAAATAGAATCTTTGCTTTTGAGGGTGATGAATCAGATATTTCTACAGAATTTGAGATTTTTGCGGTGGTTACTCACTCGGGGACGCTTGAATCTGGCCATTATGTTACTTATCTGCGCTTAAGCGACCAATGGTACAAATGTGATGATGCTTGGATTACTGAGGTTGATGAGGGGTTGGTGAGAGCTTCACAGTGTTATGTGATGTTCTACGTGCAGAAAATGCTTTACCACAAAGCCAACGAGGATTTGAGTTGCCTGCCAATTTCCCCACGGAGGGACACATTTCTTCCCATAGCTGGTTGCTGCTAAAGAGTGTTTCAGCTGAGCATGGGCAAGCAGTTGGTTGATCATGAAAGGGCTTTCTACATCATTAAAGGCCAGCTAAAGAGCAAAGGAGACCCAGTGAGAAGGTGGAAAAGAAACACTTCTTAGTTGATGGGAGTGTGCTTCCATTAAAGGCATCAACAATTTACAGAATAGGAAGATCAATAAACTGAAGAGAGATGCTGGTTTTCCAATTCCTGTAAATCTCTCAATGACTTATTAATGGCTGCACGAGAGATTGGCTGTATATAGGGTGACTATGCTTAATTTAGGGGTGCCCTCCCAGCTCTTTACAAGATTTTGCTCAAGATTCTTTAACTTCAGGTCAGACTTGTGCAAATAAATATTTACAACTAATGAAATACTATTTAAATTTTAACATTCCACTCACTTTTGCTATTCAAATTTCTGATTTGACTAGATAAATGATTTTGGTTTTTCGCTTGCTTATTAGTGCAAAGTAAACCTGCTGCTTGTGTTGTAAAAAACTCAAATTTGATCTTGGCCGTTCATTTCTCCGCGTATGCACTCTGTTTGACACGTGGAGATTCAGTCTTGTTCGAACCAGAATTAATCCTGTTCGGACAAGACATTACTAATTCAAAAATTTTAAGTTTTTAACTTAGAACTTCTAACCCTTTTGGTCAAATGTCACTAGTCATTGTGTTCCATCTATTACTACCAAAATACATCTTTATGTTACAGAATTGGCCAGATTCACTGTACAGTTATACTAACCTCCATGCATGTTCTTTTAAAAATATGAATTTGCCTTTCACTGTAAAAGTAGTAGAAATTGCCAGAGAAGATCTCATTGTCTATACCACATGTTAAGTTATTGTCATGTTTTTGATATAGAGGAGAGTAAAGGTTGATGAAACTGGTAAATTAGTAAAGATCATTCTCGTTCTTTATTGTCATTGCTCGTTGTCATGGACATAAGCACACGAAAGGATCACGTATTGTTTTCAAGAAATGTTACACAAACTCTCTCACCGTCGCACTTTAAAGTTCACACTCTTTGACGTGACAGTGCGTTAGCATTAGGGAGTGAATTTGGAAGTGTAGGAGTAGGAACGTGGATAACATTTTTCATTGTTTTCTCCTTTTTCACCTTCTTTTTAGTAAATCGGATAGTCTCTACAATCCCAACACTTTGGAGACCAGTTTTTCAATGAACTTGCAGAAGTCCAAAATTAAGACGCAAATGTAGAAACCAAAGCAAAAGAGAAAAGAAATAATTGTTTGTTGGATATGTGTTTACGCAATCACAAGGTGCTTATATTAGTTTACTTGATGCCGGAGTCGCCTCCTAATGGACGTGTTCACCACGTCGCTTATTGATGCCTTGATGGAAGATGCTCGGTCCAATGATTGTTAGCAGATCTAAAATATAATCGTTTAATATTAAAAATCACGTTTTTATTTTACAATTATTTTACGATCTTAGCCTGGTAATTTTAACTAAATTTTGGATCAATTTTTATTAACAAAAAATATAAAGGTTAGTTAGGACTGTCACGTCGACATGGTGAAATAATTGTGAAATAAAAATGTGGTATATAGTATTATTCAAAGATAATCATCTTACCATTGTCAATTCAGACAATAAACTATTTAGGAAAAAGTCTACATAACCCCCTCAAACTATCACTCAATTGACAATGTCCCCCTCAAACTTTCAATTGTGACAATGTCCCCTTCAAACTACCAAAAATTGTCAATGTTCCCCCTAATGATGAAACTACCCTTAATAAAATAAAAACAAAAAAATAATAAAACTTCTAGAAAAAACCTAAAACTAATTTAAAAAAAAAAATCTGAAGGGTAGAAAATTTTTTTTAAAAAAAATCCTTTTTATAAGAAAAAAAAAATCGATTTTTTTGTTATAAAAATTTCGTTTTTTATTTTGTTTTATAAATTTTTTAAAATAAAAATTTCCATTTTAAAAAAAATATTCGTTTTTTTTTTTAAAAAAAAATTCTTATAAAAAAATTAAAAATTTTCTTTTAAAAGTTAATTTTTTTTTTTTTTAATAAAAAAATTGTTCTTTTGAAATTAATTTTTTTTAAATTTATAAGGGTATTTTTGTCTTATTAAGAAATATATAGGGACATTTTGATCTTTTTGTTAGTCTTGGGGGGACATTGACAATGTTTTGGTAGTTTATGGGGGACATTGTCACAATTGAAAGTTTGGGGGGACATTGTCAATTGAATGGTAGTTTGAGGGGGTTATGTGTACTTTATCCAATTATTTAATACCTCGGTTTTTAATCTCACATTAGGATTATAGTGCAGAGTCTCATATTGGTTCATTTCTATCTAAGAATGGACTTTATAGTTGATTTTATGAAGCTTCAAATTAACTAATATTTTTGGAGTGATAGCGGGTCGTTATAACTGTTAAACATCTAAATAACTATTGCTAACCAAGTTTTTTATAATATTTTTGCATGTATTTTCTCTTTACTAGATCTTCCTATTGACAATGAGAAAAGATCCTCCTTATTCTAGTTTGTTTCTCTTCTTTTCTCATTTTTATTAAAAAAAAAAAAAAATTGTGAAAAAACTTATCTAAATCATAAAAATGTAACTTGTTTTATTATCTAAATTATTAGTTGGTTCTCATTAAAAATCTGAACATAAAAGAGTTAAGCTGCTTGCGTAGATTTTGAACAACCCACCTACCTGTCTAAACAATAAATTCTGATCTGATGATTGTATAACTATAATTGTCATTAATTGCTTTGTAATGCTTAGTCAACAACCTAACCTATTATATTTTTTCTTGGTGCAAGTAACCTAAACTATTATCAAATAAACCAACTTTGGAGTTATCAATAGCTTCTGTTGACCCCACATGCAGAAGGAGACCAAGATCAACCAAGTTGCATATTTCCCTCATTTTTCTTTGCATCAGAATATTCATCTTAAGATCTATCCTGAAAATGCACCTAGTGCTTGTGATTAACTTGGTGGTAAATACATTTAAGGATTGATTGCGATAACTTTAATCTGTTCACCATGACCACAATCATTGCCACTTTTACTACTACACTCCCACTATGAGTCTCTAACTCTCCAACCAACACCACTTGGGGTGGCATACATATTGCTTGCATCTCAATCCTATGTTTACTATATAGGATTTTACCAGGCAAGAAACATTTAACATGGATTAGAATCCCTTATAATTGAAAATTCTTGTCATTATTCTTACCCCTTTTCATGTTCAAATAGGAACCTACTTGAATATGAGAGTTAGGACTGACAGTTTTTTTATACGATTGATAATCTCGACACAAAATTAGTGAGATATGATCGAATGATCTGACTTGTTTAATTAAATAAATCAAGTTAGAGTTTGCCTATATTATATTATACGCAAACTTTGACATAATTCGAATGACCCACAAAACACCTTTAATAAAAGCCATATTCTAACGTTTTAGTGTTTATTGTTGAGTTGTCCCGCTTTTTGTTGATTGCTGTAATTGTTTTCATCATTTATCCAACCAAAAAAAAAAAAAAAAACCTACAATAAAAAGTCCCTCTCATACAGTACCCTATTATTTCCCTATCGGTGCTCTTTTGAGGAGGAGAGAATGGCAGAATCAATGAATCACGGAAGGCAAGTGTAAAGAATATCTAAAGGCTTTGCTGATAGATATAGCTGACCCCAAAAAGTCACTCTTCGTACGATTTGTCCGTCACCGTGAAACGTGTCGTGGACGTAACTCTATATTATTTTAACGAAAGAAACACTAATGTTTATGTAATGTATCTGAATTACTAACAGACCAATCATACTTGCACACGTAGGAATGAAATACGTGGTCTGTTTATACGTGGCGTCTTCTGATGCGATTGAAAAGTTCTTCTGTGTTGCCCTTCGTGAATTTATTCTGGCTGTTGTTTTATCCGGACACCAATGTTGGACTTTTGCATCATCTTCTTCTAACAGAGTTGCCCCAGAAGGTCCCAGGAAGTCGCATGTCCCTACCTGCAAGGAAGCATTGGGATTAAGCCACGTGTCAATCATTGATGGAGTGGATAATCCCTTTGAGGATTAATTTCTTTTTGTCCAAATTTTGTTAAGTCCCCCTTCCATATCAAGTCATGATTATAATATTATATCGATTAATTTTAATTCGATCTATTTAATTAAATTAGTTAAATTTTTTAATTATAATTTAAATTTATAATAAATTCACAGATTATATCAAAAGTTGTCAATAATAAGAATAACCATCTACTACTTTTAGTTGCCACCAACAATTTGAGAATTGTTTGTGTTAAGTATCCAAAACCCAATGTAATTCCAGTATAGTATGTTGATTTAAAACAAATGAATACTACAGTTTTTTCTAATGTTTTATTACGTAGATATTATTATTATTATTATTTTCTGAAAGATTTGTGGGGTGATTTTTTTTTTCTTGCTTTTTTTTATAAAATATTATTCACATAAAACCATGAAAACGCTTGAAGAATACCAAGAAAAACATTACAATGAAGAATAAAGACTTTTCGAGAAGTATTTAACCAAAATAGAATCGGTCAATTTTTATAGAATCTATTATTAAGATACTTGAAGGGGCAAAAAAGAGCTAACTTAATAAAATGGACTTCATTTCAGAAAGTATTATCATATATACATATTTTTTCTTTACATTTATTTATCTGATTGGAGAGATCCCCTACTTAGCTTTTATTTTTTATTTTTTATTTTTTTATTTTTTTATTTTTTTATTCTTTGTTGTCTTACTATAAAAAAAATACAATTTTTTTTTTTTTTGTTAAAGATTATTGTTACATTTTATAATTTTATTTACATATTGGGGTGAATGAAAACAGTAGCACGCCGCGTGTAATTTTTTTTTTTTTTTTTTTTCATTAAAATATTAAAAAAAATGTTTTCCTTCATGGCGTGCTTAGCATGCCGTGTAATCTGAATCACGGCTCTAAATATTGATCTCATTTATCAACTCAATAGATTTTTTTTTTTTTTTATTAATTTTTTTTTAAGTGCATGAAAAGAACAGCAAACACCAACAAATTAGGCTAGGATAGAGTTGAAAATATTATAGATAATGAATGACATATGTTAAGGGTCTGTTTGTTTGGGTACGTATTTGAAGAGTTTAGAAGTGTGTTTAAAAAATTAAAAACACTTTTAAAAATCAAAAGCTTCACAATAAAATTTTTGTTAAAAAAAACAAAATAATTTTAAACTTAAAAATTCTATTCCTCCAAAAATACTTTTAAATCATGAGCTGCATTTTGGAAGCCTGGCCTATCCCGCAGTAAATAAACCATATCGGTGTGAGATTAAGGTTTTACCGTTTGTTTGGTCAAACGTGCTGTCAGAGATCCTTCTGCAATCTTAGAACTAGAGCATTGTTGATCGATCCTGCAATTGTTTGTTTCCCTATCTGAGATCAACCGCTGAAAGAAATTAGAGTGAAGTAATGGTCACACGCGCTTTACAAAGTTACCTGCTTTTTAAGTTGAAGGTGGTTTAAGCTGAGCCCAGAACCCAATTTTCCTGAGGATTTTCCATCAGTTTGAAGAAGCCCAGTTCAGGAAAGAGAACTCAGATCAGATGGTTTTATTTTATTTTCAATCTTTTCTAGTTGGTGCTAAGATATCCAAGTCAGTAAATACTGTTTTGTGAACTGGGAGGTGGTTTTTTTTCTTCAAGAAATCTAGTGCAAAAGACACAACTGACTTCAAGAATTCTAATTTTTCCTGAAGAAATTAAGTCACTTTTGCATTCCAGATCGGGAGACATTGATTCGTAGGCTGGGTAGTTGTTGTTTTGTGCAAGTTTGTATCAGAGCGAGTGATGGTGGAGGGAAAGAATCTTGAAGAAGCCTCTGGTGGTTTTGAGGAGGAAAATGAGTCCAAGAAGGGTTTTTGTGGTTGTTTCTGCCTTCCAATCATCTGGTTTAAAATGCTTGCAACTGAAATGCATTGGAGTTTTGTATTTGGAGTGGTGGTTGTTTATGGAATAAGTCAGGGATTGGGTGGTGCTCTTTCTCGTGTAGGCACGGAGTATTACATGAAGGATATTCAGAAGGTGCAGCCTTCTGAAGCACAGATTTATGGAGGAATTACTTCCATCCCTTGGATTGTCAAGCCGCTCTGGGGTCTTCTTACAGATGTTCTCCCAATTTTTGGCTATCGCAGGCGGCCTTATTTCGTTTTAGCTGGTATATGACACATCATTGAATCTCGTTTATATGTTCATACTCTGCCTTAGAAGTGTTAAATCTAGATTTTGTGCTCAAATAGACATTAATTTCCACCTATAATTGCTTTTTTTGGCTGAATAAGAGCTTCTTTCCATAATTATCTCACTGAATTTGTGGAAGCATTAAGTTGTAATAATCTGCATTTTGAGCATGTTAGTTGTAGTGATATGATTATATTTTACATGGAAGCATTATTGGATTTTATGTGAAACATGCTTTTAAAGTTGATGATGAAAGTCAGCGGAGGTGACACAGCTAATTAGCAAGATTTGTTCTTTATGAAAGATTAAATGCCTTTATATTTAGTTGTTCTAGGGTCTGTTGTGTAAGGAGAATGTTCTGTCAAACCTTTTTTTTTTTTTCTTTTTCTTTTGAAAGGTGGGGTGGATAGTTTACAGAACTACAGGGAATTGTGTGTCTTGCACTATGTATATGTATATATAATCTCAAGGACCCCTTAAAACACATTTCAGATGTAACTTATGAGGAAGTGCAGACATGGTATTGCCACAATTATAAGTTAGCATTACTTGATAAGATGTTCAAGAAAACTATTTTCCTTCAAAATAATGTTGAATAGAAAATAGATTTACCCAAGTAGGATTTTGTGCAACTATACTTAAATTTGTGTATTATTCTGTCTTTGTAAGGATCCTTGAAGAGGTGGTCTTTTACTTCTGCCTTTTTGGGGGATACGTGTGCATGCCTGCCTTATAAATCTGTGATTCTTGCTGAACTTTTGGGTCCTTGCCTTGCTCACACTACTCTATCCCAAGAAACCTCTATTTTATGTATCATGAATTTGGTGCTTGTGTTGGATTTAGCATTCAGGGCTTAGCACTTTAAGACATAGTTGGAGAATTGACATGGATTGTATCTTTAGAAAAATAATGGATAAAGATGTAGGTTATAAAAATGCTTTCTTTACTCGTATTCAAATTCATACAATATTAATTCAATCTTGTCCCAATGTGATAAATAGAGTTAGTGAATGATTTATATAATTAGATTACTCATAACTGCCTTATTTTGTAATTAGAACCATAGGCTATACCATAAGGTTTGTCATATTGACAGGAAAAATAAATGGAAGTTTCAATTTATTAGACAAGCTTGACCTTGTTTTTCCCTAATGGATGTCAAAATGGCGTGGTATTATCAACAAGTAACTTATTTCAGAGGGTCTAAGCAGCCTTTTTGAACCCATACAACAACAAAAAAAGTACAGAGCACCCAATTTTGATAGTGGCAATAAATTTTCATTGGAGGTGTATGACGTCAATCTCTTATGCACGGATCCTTACCTGCCTTTTAGGTGGTTCAATCAGACTAAACAACTAGTGCTGAAATTATCTGCTTGTCCCTCTGGTGGATATTACGCTGACTGTAGCATCTTTGTTGAGGAATTCTCATACAATCAACAATATGGTTTAGTTCATACTACTAAAGTAAAGGAGAACTTAAAAAAGGCAGAGTAGAAAAGTAAATCTTGAAAATCTGCAGTTTAATTAATTACTCTTATAAAATGGGAGACGGCCACATAAGCAGGTGTAGGATCCTCAGACCTGGTTTCTTCAAGAGATATTAATCTACAATTTCGTCCTTTATTTAGTAATCTTGCACACAAAGTATTGACACAGTTGTCTCATTAGATAGTTCCTTTCATGTTAATTCAGGTTGTCTGGGTGTGGTCTCCATGCTCTTGTTATCATTGCACGAAAAGCTACATCTTGTATTGGCCCTATTGTCATTGACGGCCGGAAGTGCTGGGGTTGCAATAGCAGATGTGACCATAGATGCCTGTGTGGCACAGAATAGCATTTCCCATCCTTCTCTTGCAGCTGACATGCAAAGCTTGTGTGCCTTGAGTTCCTCTATTGGAGCACTAGTAGGATACTTCATAAGCGGTATCTTTGTTCACCTCATAGGCCCTAAGGTTAGCTTCATATTTTCAAATTTGAAAACTATCTTTGATTTTCATATCCTCAATTTGAAAGTATGTTTATCTTATTTTTCAGAAAAGTTTTTTTGCTTTTCCCTGGTAGGGGGTGTTTGGTTTGTTGACAATCCCTGCTGGACTTGTATTTTTAATTGGAATTATGCTTGATGAGCCTCATATGCCCAACTTTGCTTACAGACAGGTACTCTTTAGCTCTTGTTTAATTTTAGTTCTTTTAAGCTCTTGGTCTAATATATGCTGGACTCAGGTAAACCAGAAGTTTCTTGATGCTGCCAAGGCTATGTGGACAACACTGAAATGCCCAGATGTTTGGAAGCCCTGTTTATACATGTACTTCTCCATTGCATTGAGCTTGGATATCCGTGAGGGAATGTTCTATTGGTACACGGACTCAAAAGGGGGTCCCTTGTTATCTCAGGTATGGCAAAATTCACTCTCAGCTATGGCAAGAATTCAGAATATAGTCCAGTATACTTGCAAAAAAAATTGAGCAGACACACAAACACACATATAGATGAGATATTGTATCATCTCTGGATTTCACAACAAGAGACATGATTGATTATATGTTTGAATGGTTTAGTTTTGTGGAGTAAGTTATAATTAGTACACCAGATGAAAATCTTGCTTATAATGTGTAGCTTGCGTTCAGCACTTGTAAAATGTATAGTTCTTATGATTTATGCAGGAGAAAGTTGGTTATATATTCTCAATTGGTTCAGCTGGCTCCCTCTTGGGGGCAATCCTTTACCAGAATGTTCTGAAGGATCACCCCTTCCGAGACTTGTGCTTCTGGACTCAGTTGCTTTTTGGTTTATCAGGAATGCTGGACTTGATCCTGGTGTTTCGATTGAATTTGAAATTTGGCATATCAGATTATTTTTTCATTGTTATTGATGAATGTGTGCATCAAATGATTGGAAGGCTCAAATGGATGCCTCTTCTTGTACTCAGTTCAAAGCTTTGCCCCTCTGGTATAGAAGGCACTTTCTTTGCTCTGCTCATGTCTATCGACAATGTTGGACTTCTCTCAGCATCATGGGGAGGAGGCGGCCTCCTCCATATATTGAAGGTTACCCGGACCAACTTTGATAATCTATGGTTGGTCATATTGATTCGGAACATATTGAGAATCAGTCCACTTTGTCTGCTATATTTGATACCTAGAGGTGATCCCAACTCTTCCATTCTTCCAACTGAAATCTTGGATACAAAAGAGAGGACTGAAACTCAAGGAACTGAGAATATTGAATTGGTTTCGCTCATAAATGACGTTGATGTTAAATAGCTGAACACAAAAGTCAATTCACATCGAATTCTTCTTAGATCTTCTTTTGCAAACACGTGGATAAAGCCGAAGGTGCTTAGTTTGAGGCCGGAGAGGTGATAATTATTGGAATTATGTGGGTAGATCTTTCTTATGATTGTAAAATTAACCTTCTTACGGGTCTTACCTGTCGGCTTTCGTTGCAAAGTTTTTAAATTGATGTTCATAGAAGACTGGTTGAATGAAAGAACGCAAATTTTGATATTATTATTGCTTTCCAGATGATACATGATTTTAGTTCAATCTTTCTTTTCAAACTTTCTATGTATTTTGTGACATGTGAGAATATCTGATACTGATCTGAAAATATGTCAAATTGTTCCAAGTTGAGTAATTTTAGTAACTGGTTACTGTTTCCTCTCTTGGTATGATATCCTTCTAGATTAATTGAATGTATTTTATTTATGGTGAGATATCAATTAATGTAGAAAGTTGTCAAACCAATGAATCTAGAAAGTTCCCAATTTTACACATCCAAGAGTTTGACCAGGAAAAGGAAGAGAAAAAAGTCATGATAGGGTTTTGCTTGGTGGCAGCACTACTTTACCGCCCCAGATCTTTGAGGCTTGAGGTAATGGATGGCCGAAAGGAACCGAGCTCTCCTTTGGTTTTAAGGAGTGGATGAAGCAGAGGATCATGCATGTCTGGTGGAAGCTCCGGCAGCGCCACTTCAAGCTGAAGGACCTTAATTACCTGCCCTGCCTTTGGCCTTTCCCTGTAGTTTGGATTAGTACACCACAACCCCACAATCAACAAGCATCTCATCTGGTCCTCGGAAAAGCTCATGCTCAGTCTCTCATCAGCTGCTTGGAGAAGATCCCCTGCTAGGTAGAACTCCCAAACCCATGTCACCAGTGACACATGATATTCCCCATCGTGGAAAGTCCTCCTCCCACATGCAATCTCCAAAGCCACCACTCCAAAACTAAACATGTCTGATTCCTTGCTGGCCCTCCCTTCATTTGCGTATTCTGGGGCCAAGTAGCCATAAGTCCCGACCACACCTGTCGTATGAGTCCTCGACCGGGGGTCAACCAGCTCAGCAACTCCAAAATCACCAAGCTTGGTGCTGAAATCTGTGTCCAACAGTACATTAGCTGACTTGATGTCTCTGTGGAGGACACAGTACTTCTCTGCTTCTTCGTGGAGGTAATGAAGGGCTGAGGCCAACCCTAAAGCTATCTTGTATCTCGCACTCCATGGCAGGGTTTCTCCATGGCCAAAGAGATGATTGTCGAGACTGCCATTAGGCATGTACTCATAGACAAGCAAGAATTCGCCTTGCTCGTGACACCAACCAATGAACTGAACCAGATTTCGATGTATTAAACGGCTAATTATCTTCACCTCGTTGATGAATAAAGACTCGGAGTGTTTGGATTCAGTGAAGATTCTCTTCACAGCAACCGGGCGGCCCAGGCCTCTCAAGCTTCCTTTGTAGACTTGGCCAGACCCTCCCTGACCTAGCCTCCTATCATTTGCAAAACCATTGGTGCCTGCAACTAGTTCCAGGTAAGAAAATTTCCTAGGCAACGCTCCTCTCTCAAGATTTGTACTTATAGAGGAGTCGGAATCCGCGTCATTTCCATGTCTGTGATTCCTGTTTCTCCTCCTTCTCAGAACAAACCAACTGATGATGCCCACTAGAATAATCAAGCTCAAGGAACACCCTACAACAAACGTTACAAAACATGTCCTGAACCTCCTTATTCTACTGCAGCTTACCTCCAAGGAGTCCGAATTGGACTGAAAATCCCATGAATGAATAACATGCCGCTCAAGCTTCGAGCTCGTAGTGCCTGAGAAACCAATGGTTACCCGCTTGGAAGAAAGAACTTCTTTTAGATCTATAAGGCAAGAAAGAGAAGAGTTACCCTTAAAAACAGGGTTTTTCTCGTATGTCCAGAACACACTGAGGTTATTGGTTGTGGCATTGTAAGTAATCCAAACATTAGCCATCTTTCCGGCATGCGAGTAAGCATCCCAATCCGCAGAGACGACTGAACGGACCGAGTTCTCCTTGATCCCAACCTGTGGCGCTGTTGAATTTGGGAAAGTGTCAAACACAACTGCAACAATGTGGTTTTTGGACATGGCAAGCTTGGTGGTTGTATTGAATAGTCCCAACTCTTTACCGGCCGAGTTGGGCGGAATTGTATAGTGTAAAGGCGCCATGAAGAAGGCCAGGCCAGCCCCAGCCCCATCACTAGCATTAACATTGTTAATGGTGAAAGAAAAATGAGCAGTGAAGTCTGCCTTATGAGTAATCCCAGTTAAGCAGTTCTCCCATAGATGCACACCATCTGCATATGTCGCCCACCCCACGGTCCCCACGCCATTCTCGTCGTCTTTGTTGAGCACAATTGCTCCATCGGCAGCTGTGGCATCGCCGTTGTAGACGATTTTCGAGCCACCCGGGTGATCAAAATGAGTAATGTTGAAGGAAAGTGGATGGGCAAAGGGGATGAAAAAGTGGGAGAAAATGCAGACAACAATGCAGGAAATATTCAAACAGTGAAGACAAGCCATTGGCAGCAAATAGTGTTTGATGTTTGCTTCTCTTAAGGTATTTGGGTGATGCTTAGAATCGTAGAGAACAATGATCGGATCATAATTAATATATGGGCGGCCAAGTTGGGATTATGAGTAGAAATGTCGAGGAAGAGGATTGAGCCGAAATGCAAGTGACACAGAAATTGCCTCGATCGGTTTCATATATGCACTTTAGCAAAACATGCATCATGCCATGATGGGTGCGGGACTTTTGTTTTATTTTTGGATGAATGCGTGGGCGTTGCGCGGCGTTTCGTGGACACGAAGTACGGAATCGACACATAAATATTAGTGACTTTATCCATCGCAGAGGCATATAAAAAGTGTTACAACAGTAGAATTCAACTAAGCAATTATGGACACGACTTGGCTATAGTTTTATTTGTTGGGATTGAGACACCGGAAGGTGGACGGATCCTTGGTTTTGGAGATTCAGGTGGTGAGGATTCGTTGTATTTAATATTTTTACCTGATGTGACAAATTTCTATTGAAGACTATAAAATTAAGTTTTAATGTTTTACACTACATTCTAATAGAATGGACTATTTAAAATGAAACCAAATCACGAAGATACACCGCATTCAATATGTGAATCTTGTGTTAGTTGAAACTTGCCTTACCAAGCTCACTTACTAATTAATAGGGATGTCAACTCGGTCCGGTTTTTTTGTTTCTGGCCAAAACCGGGGTTCGGAACTGGGGTACTCTAGTTCTTGGTTTTGGACAACCGGAACTGGGAACCGGCAAGTTCCAATTTGTACTCGGTCCGGTAGCCGTTTTTTTTAGAAAATTGTTTTATTTTTTATTTTTAACCGGTTTAATATATATATATACCCGGTTCCGGTTTCCCGATTATAATTGAGTGCCAAAAATCGGGACCAGAACTGGGGTCCCCGGTTTTTGATTTTTTGCAACCGGAACCGAAACCGGCTCTTGGTTTTCCAGTAATTTTTGACACCCTTACGAATTAAGGACAAGACGGCCTTTATAAAAGGTAAGACGAACTCTCACGCAAGTATGTGATTTTTACACACTTTCTTACTTACACTTTGCTTAAACATTCTCTCAAATTCATTTTCATTAGGGGCATATTTTGGTGTGTGTTTGAAAGACTTAAAAATGTATTTAACACTAAAAAAGTCAGTTAAAAAAAAAAAAAAAAAAACCGTTTGGTAAAAAATTAAAAGAGCTTTTAAGAGTCCAAAAAGCAAAAAAAAATTACTAAAACACACATTTAACAAAAACTTAAAAATGAAGTTTTTGCCAAAAAACTCTTTTTGACTTAAAAGTTTTATTTTTCAAACGCAATTCCAAATTAGTTCTAATTCAAGCATCGGAGGTGGTTATGCATCACTTTGTCAAATTTTTGCTCATATTAGTAACAAATTGGTAGGTGATATGGCGAAAATACATGTTATTATAATCATCTCGTCTTGAGAAGGTGAACATTTACCATTATCAATATTACTCAAAATGATGTCTTTTTTGATAACGGGTATCCTGATCGAGAGGCTTTTCGGATTCTATCTGTTTGATAGGTATTTTGACAATTTGAGTCTTACTATTCGAACAGTCTGAACACCTAAAAAAAAAAAAAAATTTAAAAAAAAATAATGTGGGATTTGATTGTTTTCTCAATTACACCTCCTGATCCCATCCTGGTTAATGGGCATTATATTACTTTTAAGCAACATTAATTGTGTCACCCACTTTGTATGTTGGCAGATGGCAATCAAACTAGTGGGAGCTGACGACGGAGATGTGGGCTAATAGCCTCCTATACTTTGGGTACCATAAAGTTACAACAATCCACTAAACACCTCGTGAGGCTGCCGGCGGCCGATATTTTGTCGTTGGAATCAATTTAGGCAAATTCGCGGTAAAGGGCGACTGAAGCGATGGCTGGCCTACGATGTACTAAGTTTTCCTTTTCTTTTTTTCTTTTTTTCTTTTTTTTTTTTAAAAAAAATTTAATTTAAATTTTTTAGACCGAGATAAAAAATGTGGCTCTTTTTTTTTTTGTTGGCGTAAAATGATTTCTGAAAAATATTTTTGGTATTTTTGCAACAAAAAATTATAATCAACATAATCTTTGGTTAGACTGGTTGGAACTTTGTTGGCCCCGGTTGAGACTTACTAGGACCTAGATAGGACCCTGTTGGAACCCGGTCATAACTTACCGGATCCTGATCAATGGGATCAGTCGGAACCCAATCAGGACCTCGCTAGAATTGATCAAGCCACCACCAGGACCCAATTAGGATTTGCCAAAACCAGGTCAGGCCGGCCACCGTTCAGAGTTTACCAAGACGACATCCGGACTCGGTTGGAACTTGCCAAGACCCAATCGAAACATCATCGTAATTTAAAGTTTAATATGATAGAATGAAAATATATATTTGTGATTTTTCATACGCACAAAAATCCTAAACATACTTTCAAAAATATCATTTTTCAAGAAAATGTTTTCCGCTGAAAACATTTTTCAACGAAAAATATTTTACGTCGAAACAAACGGACCCGATATGAAAAAAAAAACCCAATAAATAGCTCAATACAATCGTAATAGAGCATGAAATGTCGAAGAGAGGGCGGCTGCATTGCCATTGATAACAGTTTGTGAAGCAGTCTAATATGATGGTTGACCTGCTAAAATTAAGTGTGCACTAACAACGATTTGAATGAGGCGGTCGATGAAGATCACCTATCCTGCAACCTTGAATAAAGGAACATATTCTGCAATAGCTCAAGACAATAGGCTATTGGAGAGATGAGCGGAATCTAGAAGCCAGTCTATGGGTTGGGGGGCGGAGTGGGGGGGGGTGCTGGCCGGTGGAGTAGCTGGTCGGCCAGCGGCTTTTGGGACGGCCAATATCAGTGCACACTACTGAATGAGTCCATACGTGAAAAGTGTTGGGGGAGACCAAATCCATCCGTAATGATAAAAATACACGGCACCACCTTGCCCAAAAGGGAAATATGTTGGAGACAGCATGCATGGCATGGGTAGTAAATTTTTCATGGGACACGGGATTTTTTGGTCTTTCTACTTTCTTGTTGGGAGGTTGGATTGTTGGAACATGTTCCAACACGCCAGCACGTGCGGTATTGTGTATGAATAGTAGAAGGTGTTGCCAATTTTGACGTGGCGATTCGTGAGGCTTTCTTTCGGTTGCCACTATTTCTCATGATCTCATGGACATTGTTTTTGGCATGCCTTGATAGTGAAGCTTCCTCTTGGGGATCATCCTTTTGTGAGTGAGGTCTTGCTAATAGAGCACTTGCATTTTCTTTAAATTTTGAGAATTAATTAATTAATTTTTTTTTTTATTCAAATAAAATTTATATTAGTTTTTTTTTTCTTCTATATTATTTAAATATTCTTTAAATTAAATGATAGGAAAAAGAGATACAAAAAAGAAATTATTTAAATATTATTTCAAATAAATGCTAGAAGAAAGAAAGTCTTATTATATTAAAATAATATTTTCTTTGGTGTAAATATTGTTTTCCTTAGTGTTCCATCGGTTTATGGAATACTAAAAGAGTTTGTTTTAGTTTTAGAATTTTTTTTTTTTTTTTTGGGGAGTTTTTTTCTATATTTAGAAAAGAGAGTGAGATTTGTGGAGGGTGACTCGCAAATTATTGTCTCTGTTTTCCTCAATCTAGACATTCTACTTAATTGGTGGTTGGAATCATTTGTATTAGAAGCTTGCTGGCTTTTGAACCATATTTCACCCTAGTCCTTTCAAGAGTACTTTTATCGCAATATTAATTGGCCAACTTCACTGTTTTTATTGATTAAAGTGAAAGCATTTCCAATGTGTCTCTCTCCCTTGGCGGTCGTCGATCAGTGACATCAACCTTTGATTGATCTTTCTTTCTTTATTTCTTTTTAGACACTTTTGTTTTGTTTTTTTTCTTCTTCTTTTAAATCTTTGCTGTTCTATTTGCTTAAAAAAAGTTTTTACACAAAAATAGCATCGTGTTACGCATGGAACTGCCAATTACATGCTCTATATAAACAAAAAGGCAATCTACAAATGGGGAGTCTCCAACATTTGAAGAAAAACTATTCATGTAGATTGCAATTATTTCTCATGGAAAGTTAGGCTTTGTTTGGCAAAGCCTTTCTTTTCGTTTATTACTGTTCATACACAATTTTCCATAAAAAATCAACATTAAAACAATTTAACTTTTTTCACTTTTTATTACTATTTAAATAAAAAAATCACTATAAAACAAAACATTTTTATTTTTTCATACCACTTTTTCACTTTTTTATATCAAACATTTTTTTTTTTTTTTTTTCACATGAATCTATGTGAACTACAATATCTAAGGAAAAGACTTTGAAAAACTAGCCAAAGTCCATGAAGGTTCAGGGCTGAGAAACTAGTCATGTACATAGTTTGCAATGATTTCTAATGGGGTCTCTCCAGCTTTCCTTTTGGAATTTTGGCCAACAAATTAATTTTGCCACGCCGAACACGACCTTACAAGAAATTTGTTGGAACCTCTTCAAGTGTTCATACTTTTGGAAAGACTTAGATGAACAAAATAGATTCGAAAAATTTCTTTTAATTCAATTTATTAAATGCAATTCCGGCTTGTAAGGTGGTGCAACCATCAAGTATCGAAGAGAGATCATTTAGTAAAGAATCCCGTGAGATGAGATAACTCGAAAACCTGTCCTCAGTTCAAATTGTAAGTTGTAACTCGCTTGTTTAAAATGCATATAAGAATTACGTGTTCTACTAAAATGCATGTTATGTTTGGCACTGCGATTTCCAGATCAAAAGTGAAATTTTAAATAAAATCGTGAAAAGTGAATTGTTTGGAGCCCATTTTTTAAAAATTGTGTTTGAAAACATAGAAAAATTTTCGTTTTCAAATTGAAGGTAAGGGTTGTTCTTTTAAAAATGCAAGATTTTAAAAGCCACATCACGATTTTAGTAAACGTTTAACTACGTTTTTAAAATCGATTTTTTAAATAGCATGTTTTGAAATCGTTATTTTTTTAATCTCACATTATAAAACCGCAAATTCAAGCGGACCCTTAATAGAAAATTTTGGAAAATTTTCTTTCAATCCGGTTTACAGAAAATCTTTGTTCTTCACTCTTTTATTAGGCAGGACCCATTATCAACTTGGGCTAATATGAGTTTTTGGGCTATGGGAAACCTGTAAATAAAATCTTGAAAATTATGGCTGAGCTGGTCTCCAAGCAGGCCCAGCCCACTCCATATGAAGCCCTAGCACAGAGTGCCCATAAGAATTCCTCTGTGACCAAACACCACGGTCGTTTTGCCCTTATTCCGGATTAGGGTTAACTCTTCGCAATCAGTGAATCACAGCGTCTCTTGGGCGCCAACCAAAGCTCTTGCAAATCAGCCTGTTTGGGCACAAACAGGTAAAAGCTCTGACCTTTTTCACCATCTGGTGAAAGCTCTCAGCTTTCGAAATTTTCATGCTTCTTCGGTTGTATTGCTTTTCTTCTTCTTTGATAAGTGAATGTGGCATGGATTTTGTGGTTGGACAATTCCCAGTGCTGGAGGAAAAGCTTGAGTATTCCCAGAATTCCACGTTTAGTTGCTGTGTTTTACGTTTTATTCAAAAACTTGAAGCCCATGTCAAAGTAATAGCTTTAAATTTGAAAAGGGTTTCTATGGACTTGTATAAAATGGAAGCCCATTTGGTTAATATGATCTTGAAAATGTGTTTTTAGCTTTTTCCTTTGAGTTTTGCTCATTCTTCTTTCTGGAAGTATTGAATTTTGTTCAGACAGTGCTGAGTTTTAGAGTAAAGGCTTCAATTATTAAGAATGAGATTAACTTTTCTTTTGCCGTGCTTGGGTGAGTTGAAAATCTGAAAACCCGTATAACATTGTTGAAGTTTTGCTTTTTTCTCCCCACTCTTTTAATTTCTATCCATTTTTTCTTTCCCGGTTAATATTAACTTGCAGTGATTCTGCAGACTTTTTTTTTTTTTTTTTTGGGAGAAAAGGTGGTCTGAATAATGAACTTTTGGTTTAATGAATGTGCTATGTTGAAGCAAAATCTCGAAATCCATCTTGGTAAGCTTTTGAGTGTTAGAAATAGTGAATTCTTGAATTGAACTTGTATTTGATCAGATGATAGTTGGGATGTGAGGAATCAAAAGTTGTTAGCTCCTCCATCATTTTATCCGTAAGAAAGAGTAGAAGTCATTAAAAGAAATCCACTTGTGCATTTTC
Source organism: Corylus avellana (assembly GCF_901000735.1). Classification (NCBI taxonomy): domain Eukaryota; kingdom Viridiplantae; phylum Streptophyta; class Magnoliopsida; order Fagales; family Betulaceae; genus Corylus; species Corylus avellana. The sequence goes on from NC_081548.1 coordinate 1,874,957, forward strand.
TAGTAATATTTTCTAATAACTAAGGAATTCTGACTTTTCTGAATATTTTTCATCCATTCACTGAAATGTCTGGTTGGTAGACTGGTAGTCCTGTTTATAGAAAACTCTGGACAACCCCTGTCATGTTGCACCTATAGGGTCCATTGCTCCTTTCCTCCCATGCACTGCCAAAGAACTATTGATTTAGTTTATCTTATTCATCTTTAAACTATAGGTGATACAAGATTGTTGAAGATAATAATTTGTTAGATATGTGAATTTTCACCTCTCCTTCGTTGGAAAGTCAAGACACCTGAGCTCCGAGTGGAGAAACTTGTTCAAGATTGCTCTTAAGATAAAAAGCTTCCTTTCCAGTCCTGTCTATGTGGGTTTACTAGACAACTATGAATAATAATAGGTGTAATCTTAATGATGAATAAACTAGTTTAAACTAATAAATGTGCTTTTAATTGTTAGCATTATTTGTTACTTTGATTGTTAAGAATTTAATTAATAATAGTATTTTATCTTACCATATTCCTCAAAATAAGATTATTTTATTTATTTATTTATGTTACTAGATATATGTGTATTATGATGGTGTGGGAGTGGGGGCTAAAATATTAATTATATTTTACCAAAAAATTAATAAACAATATTTGGGTACCAATTGATGAGAATTAAAGTAAGCTATGTTCTCAAAGCTGTAAATAGGGAACAGTATTTAGCTATTATATATCTAAAGGGTTAAATGGAAATACGTGTAACTGTAAAGTTAAAAGTGCAAAGCATAGGGGTTACTTGGGGGCATTTTCTAGTAATTGTGAACTATATTAATCAATTGTTTATCTAAAGGGTTAAGTAGAAGTACATGTAACTATAAAGTTAAAAGTGCAAAGCACAGCGGCCATTTAGAAGTAATTATGAATGGGGTAGTGTTGGAATTGAAATAATCCTTGAATGAAATGGAGGGCAGAAATGAAAAGATATCCCCAAGACAGTGAGAAACCTGTGATTATATAGATTGAATGGATTAAACAACTGGAGAACATAATACTAATGGAGGAAGAGAAAATGGAAAATAAGTAAAAAGAGAATGCTGATAAGCCTTGAGGAGGGTGCAAGAATATGTAGCTAATCGAGTTATAATAAAATTGCTGGAAAACGTAGAGAAAGAAGGATCCTGAAGCAGGTAGGAGAAAGAAAACCCCCTCCCCCTCTTTAGAGGCGTAGAGTGTGGCGGGTTTTGTTTTATATCTCTTTTTTTTTTTTTCTTTTTTTTCTTTTTTTTTTTTTGATAAATAATGCAATTCATTGAAAAGCGCATTAAAGAGGGAACAATAGTATATATTTTTTCTAGTTGTGTAGGGGGATTTTTTTCTTTTCTTCTTTCTTCACTTTTCCTAGACAGTTCTCTAGAATGGTTTCATCACTGAGGAGAAAATTTCTTGAAGTAAGATTATGATGTTTCTCACTATTTCGACTGTTGAAAGGACTTGTTGTTTTGGAAACCTTTAAGACAAACATTAACACCCAATTTGTATTGTTAACTCAAAGCAATACAAGGATTACTTATTAATAAAAAAACACAAAGATTAAGTAAAACAAAACAAATTCCATTATGAAATAAAACTCTCAAAATCAAGATAACTCTCAATAGAGGCATCGTCTGACATGTTGCAGATTTCCCTATATTCATACAAAGAACAAGAAAACAAATGAGATTTTTTTTTTTTTGGTGCAATTCTTCTTTGGTAATGCTTGTTTGGTGTTATTAATTACTAGCAACATAGGTCACTAGTTTGAATCTCCCATCTCCTAAATTACTTATCAAAAAACAAAAAAAACAAAAAATAAATAAATTACTAGCATCTATACCTAATTGTTTTTTGTGTTTTGACTCTTTTGAGCATTGCACCAAAACATAATGCTTTTGTAAATCCTATAGAAAGTGTCACTCAAACCATGGCTCATTTTCATACATTCCATTTTTGTCATACAGGTCCAAAAATCTAAAGGCTTGCATCAGAAATTAGATCTATATTTACTGTACTCTATCTACTGAAGTTATGCTGAATTTGGTTGATACTTTTAAGGGTAGTTCTAGGCGTAGCATGGGTTGTTGCGTGGAAAACTGTAATTAAGTTTTTTTTTTTTTTTTTTTTTTTTTTTAAATTGCTTTTGATGCCTTGTCTAGTTCCCCCTTCCTCCAATTAATAGATGATATAAAATTCTTTCAACTAATTACGTTCTAAACCATATCTCGATTTGCTTCTCTCACTAACTTTTTAGAGAGAAAAGCTCTCCACTCTCCCCTGTATGAGAGCTTTTCTCCCTCTCCCCTGTGTGCAAGCTTTTCTCCCTCCTAGTGAGAGGCCTTTCTCCCCGCTTCTCCTCACTCCGTGCTCCCCTCCACCCCTTCTCCTTCCTTTTCTCTTTTTTTCCTTTCTGTTTTCTCTCTTTTTATTTGTGTTTTGGACTACTTCCTATCCGACCCTACCTTTGCCCATACGCCACGCCATCACCTTCATCGGCCTCCGCAGCACCCCCCGCCGCTCCCCTCCATTGCCCATTTCCCCCACCCTCTCCTTCTGTTCTTCTTCTTTTTTTATTAATGCAATCTTGCTTAGGAAAAAAAGTAATTTCTAAACCATTAAAAAAAAAACTATAATAAATACATTTTTTAAAGAAAATTACTCCTTCCCTCCCAATTTTAGTTTCTTGTTTTCCTTTTTTAGGACATCCCAAAGTAAATGTATACATTCCACAAGTAGAAACATTTATTTTGACATTTTCTTAAACCACCTTTATCCTTTTTAGAAAAGTTAACATACTCACCTCTTATGTAGAATGAAAGGCATTTAAGAAGTTAATTAGACTTTCTAGTTTCATTAATAATCGTGCTGTTCATAACCAAGACACTTATTTTGGGACAGAGGGAGTATTTAAGATTTTTTTTGCTTCTTGTATTGGGACTTTACATATTTAATGTCTTGATGGTATTAATGGTAGGTTTTTATTTGTTAAATGATTGAGTCCCACTATTTGTATCTTTTAGAATGAAGGTTACCACATCTTTGTTCTAGTTGCAAGACATGAGCCTTAATTTTATAGATGAGAGTCACATTAATTTTATTATGACCTCAATTGCAATTTTTATCCTTCTCCTTCCTTTTCATCTAAGCATATGAAATGATTAATGATATTCACGATTTTCAGGGGAAGGAATGGGTAGCCAAACTGCTACAAGCAATGATCGATCAAGGACATACTGGACGCCAACAATGGAAAGCTATTTTATTGACCTTATGTTAGAGCAGATGCATAGAGGCAGTCGGATTGGCCACACTTTCAACAAGCAAGCATGGACTGACATGCTTAATGTGTTCAATGCAAAATTTGGATCTCAATATGACAAAGATGTTCTAAAAAGTCGATATACAAATATGTGGAAGCAATTCAATGATGTAAACAATCTTCTTGGTCAGAGTGGATTTTCTTGGGATGAAACTCGACAAATGGTGGTAGCTGATGATTATGTCTGGGATGCTTACATTAAGGTACATTACTTTTCTATTCATTAATATCGTGAAAGCATCAATGCTATAATTGTTCAATGACATAAAGTACACACAGGCTTACCCTGATGCGCGATCCTACAGAACTAAAGCAGTTTTGGATTTTAGTAAATTGTGCATGATATATGGGTATACCACTGCTGATGGAAGGTACAGTCGATCAAGTCATGATCTAGACTTTGACGAGGAAGTGCAAGGAGTAAATATGGGTATGGATTTTTTTCTGCCATGGAGTATTACTTATCAAAAATTTTTTTTCTTTTTTCTGCCATGGAGGCTTGGCTTTTGTTGGGACTTTATACTCTTTGATATTCTGTTTAATGACTAGTTCTATGATGTTTATATTTTGTTAAGGTTAATATAGTGGTTGCATAATGTTCATAGTTACTTAATCTTAAGCTTGTATACTTGAGGGGGTAAGAAACTAAGATTACCAAAAAGTTAGAAAGAAGCAGAATGAAAGAAACTAGAATTTGAGCTCGTCACCCTATTCATGGTTTATGAAACTTACTCATGAGAAACAGAATGATCAGGAGGAAGATAGAACTCAAGCTTATAATATTCAAAAATGGTAAATGTTGCAAATAATTCCTAAAAACGATTGCTTAGTAGTCATGATGTATTTTGTTTTTGAAAATATGACCTTTCTTAATGGACCAAGGAACGTGAGCTGCCTAATATTCTTTATATGTAGTTTGGCTGCTCTCATGAGGTTTGCTTTCCAGAATATGCTTCATACTAAACAAAGATGTACTCCAATAATCTGAGATGACTCACAACTTTACATTTACCTATCAAAAAAAAAAAAAAAAAAAAAATCTGAGATGACTATGTTTGCCCATATGTTCCTTGAATTGTAGGTGATGGAATGGGCAGTCTTGCCCCTTCGAATAATGAGCGCTCACGGACTGATTGGACTCCAGCCATGGACCAAGTTTTCATTGAGCTTATGCTGGACCAAGTAGAAAGAGGGAATAGGACCGACAATGCATTCAATAAACAAGCATGGACTGATATGCTTGCTTCGTTCAATGCAAGGTTTGGTCCTCAACATGGCAAAAGAGTTTTAAGGCATCGATACAAGAAATTGTGGAAGTACTATAGTGACATCACATTTTTTCTTAAACAAAATGGCTTTTCCTGGGATGAAACACAACAAATTATTGCAGCTGATAATGATGTCTGGGATGCACATATCAAGGTACATCTTTAGTCAGGTTTTTGTCATTTCTCTTTTTATTTTTTCCATTTTTTTTTCCTGACATAGAACATATGTAGGCACACCCGCATGCGCGGACATATAGAAGAAAAACTTTGCCAAACTACTATGATTTGCTCCTAATATATGGAAATGAAATTGGTGATGGGTTCAACTGTGATTTACAGCAGAACAAAAACCCTGAAGATGACATATCAGAAAGGAAAGCTGGTGAGTTACAACTTGCTATATTTACCAAGCTGAGATTCCTTTGCTTGACTTTTACAGTCTTAAGATATTATAGTCTCTTGCGTAATACCCTCATGAAAGTTCCACTGAGACTGATCAAGCGGAAAATAGAGAAGGGATATCATGTGGAGAGAGACATCGGAACCTCACTAGTAGTTCGCTATCCTTTAAGTGTTTGGTATCTCATTTTTTAGATGAAAATAGTGATTGGTCTTCTGGTTGTCCTTATTACATCTCTCGGGTTGAACCCTATTTACATGAGTTCTCAAGTCCCTGAGTCCTAGCTGGATTTTCTTATAATTTTCTTTTCATGGCCACAAAGTTACAAGGTCATGAACATGGTAAAATATGTTGAACATTCTTATCGAATTGAGTTACATAAGCGTGGCCATTTATTCAAGTGAGATGTCATGAAGTACTTGTTAGTGGCTATATGTTGCATTTATTTAAAAACTTTGATGAATGCAGAGTTACTTCTATAATTTTGACTTTGTGTCTGTAGCTGAAGGCAAGGGGGAGCAGACCCCTACTTTGAGTGATCGTACAAGAACATATTGGACACCACCAATGGACCGTTATCTTATAGATTTGTTACTAGAACAGGTGCATAAAGGAAATAAACTGGGGCAGACTTTCATAACCCAGGCTTGGATCAACATGGTTACCTCTTTCAATGCAAAATTCAGATCTCACCATGACAAAGATGTTCTGAAGAATCGATACAAACATTTGAGGAGGCAGTACAATGACGTAAAGATTCTTCTTGAGCAGAATGGGTTTTCATGGGATGAAACAAGAGAAATGGTAACAGCTAGTGACATTGTTTGGGATGCTTATACCAAGGTAAACTGCTCTCCATTCTAATTCTGCTCTGTTCTGCCCTTCTGCAGCTTACATATAGTGCCTGCAGGAACATCCTGATGCTCGATCATATAGAGTTAAAACTCTGCCAAGCTATTACAAATTGTGTGTTATATTTGGGGAAGAGCGTTCTGATGGTAGATACAGCCGTTTGGCACACAATGCAGACCCCAGTGCTGAATTGCCTGTTCTGATGACTGGTACTGGTATGTATCTTCATGTTACTCCTGATAATGGTGCAGTGGTCAAAAATATTGGCTATGCTTGTTAAAGTTTTTATTTTCTCTAACTAGGTGTTTCTCTTGTATACTTCCCGTGTACTCAGGTTGTGTCTTTCGCTTTTAATGATATTTCGATTACTTAAAAAATAAAAAAAGTTTTTCTTTTTTGTTCTCAAAACAAATACATTAATAAACAACTCAAACACAAAATACTTTTTATAATTTATATTCTTCCCTTGTTGTAAGAATATTTTGACAAATAGATGGGGTTAACTTTTACAGAGGTAAGAACACTTATTATTTAAAAATTTAAAAAAAGATTAGGGTGGCCACACAGCCACCCTAAGTGGAACACAACCACCTCAACTGACATTTTTTTTTCTTTTTAAAATTTTTTTACAAGTAGGGCTTTACATCTATTTGGGCTCCTCAAAATAAGCAGGTGTATTCTATAAAAAACATTTTCTCAAATATGGATCCCACCAGACAACTCTTCTAAAAACAATTTTCACCTTTATTTAACATCATAATATTTTTCAAACAAAACACATAAAAATACTCTCCAAAACGCATTAACAAACATACCCATTATCTTGAGTCATTAATTTGGTACAATAGGTGTGAATTCTATTGCATCTTAAGGAGAATTACATGATGCGCTTTTATGTGACTGGTTACTCTTATGTGGAGATTGGATTTTCGGTCTAATCTTAGAATACCTTTACAACTTTCAGTTGCTGCTAGTGAATTAAGTGAACTTAACTTTAAGTAACAATCATATGGAACAAGTGGAACAATTAACTTGTCATTTAAGATGATTTGTTCTTGGTGTGATGTGGTTAGTTTGGAAGAATATAAGGTACAACCATTCATATCCTTCCATAGATGTTAACGGTGCAATAGGTGTGAACATTAGTAAATTCCCCTCACTCCTTGGGGTTTTCTTCTTTCTTTCTTTTTCCCATTGCACACATTTGCCGAGAGCATAAATAACAATGACATATAATAGTTGACTTTTGTTGCTGTGCATGGTCCAAAATAAATAATCTGGAATCTCTAGAAGTTCACATTTATAAACCTTGGTGTGTGCCAGGACAGCATGGATGATGTTACGTGGACAACACTATCATGCATTAATTAAGCTGGTATAAGCTAATGCCTTTAGTGCTTGGTGTAAACATATTTTCTTTGAATTTAAAATTTATGATTTGAGAATTGCTTAAAATTGTATGTTCTTATTTTAGTAGCTTTCATACCTGCAAGACAAAGTTGTCAGTTTGGAAGAATCTTTTCTGAAAGATAAAAGAAAAAGGTCTATCTTTTTGTTCTGGTATTAAACTACAAACTAGATGATAGCATGAATGCTGGGGAAAGGATTTGCCCCGTATGCTGTGAAATGTGATATAAACTTAAATTGAATGCATGTCGTAGGAAGTGGGTGGAATTATTTTATGTTCTCCAAACACATTTTTAACAGCATTTGTTTTCACATGGTTTTCCTTCATAGGTGAGGAAATAAATGAACAATGTTTTGCTGGTGATATTCTCTTGGGAATAGATTGGACACCATCAATGGAGCTTCATTTTATTGACCTTATGATTGACCATGTGCACAGAGGCAATAAGCTTGATCACATATTCAATGAGCAAGCATGGGCTGATATGGTTGGATCATTTAATGAAAATTTCGGATTAAGATGTAACAAAAATCTTCTAGAAGATCGGTATTTCTGCTTGATGAAACAGCATGATGACATCTGCAATCTTCTTAATCACACCGGTTTTACATGGGATGAATCTCAACAAATGGTAACTGCCGACAATGATGTCTGGGAAGCTTATGTTGAGGTGCCTTCCTCCCTCTCTGCTAATATTGTTGTGTATTTTCTTGACATCTTTGTCTAAATAATTTGCCCGGTCAGTGTAGTGAGAGGATTGTATTTCATTTCAGCCAAATTTACTGTTTATTAATCAGAAGTTGTTTATGTATGATTTATGCAGGAATATCCAGATGCTATTTCATATAGAGGTAAAGTCTTACACAGTCACAGTGACTTGTGCAAGATCTTTGGAAATAAAGTAGCAGATGGAAGAGTCTATGATCAGTCCCTGGGGATGGAAACAGACATAACTGCCCTGGAAATAGAGATGGATGGACCATCAAGAGATCCACAATATCCAGCCGGGAATACTCAAGCATCTGATGATGAGAGAAAGCGGCCAACCGGGACACCTTCGGCGTCCCGACGTCCTAAAAAGGCACAAAAGACTGGCAAGAGAATGGAAGAAGCTCTTTCCGAGATGGCGGGTGTAGTGAAAAGATTGGTAAATAAGAAAGAGAAAAAGAACTGCAAATTGATAGAAAGTGCAATTGATGCTCTCCAAGCAATACCGGAAATAGATGATGAGCTAAAGCTGGATGCTTGTGATCTTTTGGAAGATGAGAGAAAAGCAAAAACGTTTTTGGCGTTGGATGTGTCTCTCAGAAGGAAATGGTTACTAAGAAAGCTCCGTCAGTAGTCGCCTTAGTTTTTGAGTGACTAAATATCTCAAACAAATTTTGACTGAGATTAGATAATTTAGTCTGTAAATACACACTAGCACTCGTAATATTGTATTGAACCTTTTTAACTGTTCATCAATTTTTATGTACATGTTTTCTGGAGTTTGTTTCTGGTCTGTTTTTGTATTGGCTGGTAGATTAGAAGTTGAATTTACCTCACTTCAGCAAACACACTATGGTTCTATAAACATGAGACTTGAAGCAATTAAGAACTTACACCTTGACCAATGTTAACACATCTAATACAATTTAACAAGAAACAGGTTTCCTCTTGGGGGTTTATACAAGAAATGGAAAGAAATTTCTTCTTTCATAACAGTGAAAACAGAAACTTTTTCATGGCAGCCAACCCTGGACCAACTACATGGGCATCTCTTCATCTCAAAACATTCCACCTGAATTCTCAAAAAACCAACCCAGAGAATAACTCACTTTGCTCGTCTTCTCCTATCCCCGTCTCTGTCTCTTTCTCTTTCTCTGCCTCTACCCCTGTCAGGGTCATCCCTCTCTTTGCTACCACTCTTCTCACGTTCCCGATCCCGCTTCCCTCTCTCACTTTCAAAATCATGAGTTCTATCTCTATCCCTATGTCTTTCCCTGTCCCTGCTCAATGCATGTTCCCTTTCCTTGCCTCGGTTGGATGATTTTCGTGGTGGACTCTCACTTTGGCTCTGGCTCCGGTGCCGCTTTCTAGAAGAGTCGCTGCTACCATCCCGTCTGTCCCTCCTCTCTGAAGATGTTCTCTCTGCAAGTTCAAAAGTAGAGGGAACATATTTAATAAACATAAACCCTGAGCATGCATTAAGAATATATTTTATGTATGCGATATGAAGATTACAATTCTTAAGAATTTGCAAAGATCAAATTACATATGACATTTAAGTATTTGAAGACAGACTTTTTGATTCATAACATAATCAGCATGGACCAGATAGCAAAAAGGAGTAGGCTTTGACTGGAAATTGTGAAACACCAAAGCCAGTTCAGTCTAGCAAATACCCAGCCAAGTTGGAAGAAACCATTCACACTGAAGCTAAAAACATAGATTAAACTAATGGGCTGTTTCACCCTCAGTAGCCAGTCTCTTGGGAGAATCAATGAATGCATCTTTAATGCACTTGTTAGTGCTAGAACATCTTATAATCCTCAATCAGCTACCTCTAAATAGCCTCAACTAAAAAAAAGAATAAGGAATGTCACAGATATTGTCGCCTCATTGTACCATCATCATCGAACTATTAGTTCAACAGATCTGAAATATTATTGTAAAAGTCAAAGCAAGATTGGTACTAATAAGCAGTAATTCAAACCTAATCTGGCGAGAATACCAGAAAAACCTCAAGAAATGAGGTAGTGAGATCAACCCAGCAGACATAGAGTTGGGTTCGGTCAAACCAGATATAACCTTCTAGTCCAATTCTATTTAAGTCATTGCATTTTCAATTTTTCTTATTGCCATCCTCTGCTTTCAGACATTTCTAATCAAAGACTTCCATCCTCCTTTTGTCCATTTTTATTTTTATTTTTTATTTTTTTTACCCTTTTGTCCATTTTACTAATGGAAAACGGGCCCCAAGCCACTTCACTCGACACAGTGAGACACAGTCTCTTCATGGCATTCCCCCACTCTCTCTCCTCATCATCATCCCTTTTTTTTTTTTTTGGCTTCACCCTCATAGGTTTCTATAACTTCCAAAACACTACAGCCAGAACCATATCTGAGAGAAAAGCCTTTGCTTGGTTGCAGAGAAAATGGAAGGAAAAGAGAACACACAAATACACTAAAAATTGCATTATTATTATTTTTTTTTGTAAGTAATAAGTATATTGACAAACGGGCAGAGGGGTGCAACCCACGTACACAGAGAGTATAAAAAAGAACCCTACTGATGGGAAACTGAATTACAAAGTTCTAAGAAATCAAAAAAAGTGGGTTCATGCGAGTGAGACCAAGTCACTCTCCATGAGAACAACATATTTAATGCCAACCTCCTCGACTCAAGCATGCCATTCTCATGATCCTCAAAGCTGCAAGCATTCTGTTCTCTCCATAGACATCACATCACACACAATGGAGTTAGCCTCCATATATGCAAAGCAAGTCTATTACGTACCCAATTGTCCCCTCCAACTCTCCAAGCAATCACTCACCCTTCGTGGCATAACCCAACTAACTCCAAAAAGATGAAGAAACATATTCCATATCTCAGTTGCAACCTCGCAATGCAAGAGTAAATGGTCAATGGATTCTCCACATTGCGTTATTTTTGCTCCTAAAAAGAGTTGGAAGCTCAACAAACTCGGCAAAATCTCACTCAAATTAACTACAACTTTTCTTTTTAATTTTCTTACATTTTCTCAACAACCAAATGGATACTAATTTCTTACGGTTTCTTCCATTTTTTCCCCGACCTCCTCTCTCTCTCTCTCTCTCTCTCTCTCCAAAACCAAAAATCCACCAAAATCCAGAGGAAAAACCCGATAGTAACCAATCAATCAACAAGAGAACCCATCCACTTGATTTGGTGATGCCTGTAAAGAAAGACCCCAATTTCAAACACATCGAGAAGCATTGCTCATTTGCATAATCCCTTCACCATCTTCAAAGCCAAGGAAAAATCGGCCAACATGGTTGCTAAGAATTCTGATGAAGAGCCGTTAAATACCACTCATCAGGGAATGCCTTTGGATTGGAGGAAGAAGATGATTAAGGTGGATGGATTGGAGGGTAGCTGTGTATAAATAATTGTTTTGGGACAAGGCCTTACCTGAGCCAATGCCCATAATTTCATGACCCAGGATTTGCTTTTTCATTTGGACACAGAGGTTTGTGTGGGTTGGTGTATAGAGTGGGTGCTTTTGGAGGAGGCTCTTGGGTTTTGCTGCCAAGGTGGAGTTTAATAGCTGGCAGTTTAGTGGCGGGGATGATAATTACTGGATGAAAAAGAAGAAAAGAATCTAAAATATACTGTTACTCCTGCAGCAGGCAAGGTGCTCCAAGAGTGTGTGTGGGTAAAATCCTTGATATAGTTCACCCAAACCATTTCTGAATTTCTCTCCATTCTTTTAGTTATCAGAAGAAGAAGAAGAAGAAGAAGAAGAAGAAATTATAATACAATGGCTGGAGCATTGAGTGACACGAGTGAGTGGGTAAGGAGGAAGAGAAGGAGAGAGAATGGGTGGGGAGTGGAACAAAGATGTCACGCATGTTCAGTGATATGCCTTGAGTTCCACTCTCTGTTAGTAAAGTGAACGAAAGTGGAACAAAGTCTATGAAAATAAACGTCGGACAGCATACGCCACACAGGCTTTTTAATTGAAAAATTGAAAACATTCCAACTTGAATAAAATCAGGCCAAAGCAGAAGGGTTAGTGTAATTTTCCAAAAATAGAAGTGCTAATCAGTGAAGAAAATTTCTATTTTTATGTCTATTATGATTTAGAACTAGTTGACAACAATTTTTTGTGTATGTTTGTGTGCTTTGTTAGGCCTCATAATTTTGACATGATATCAACTCTACAAATATCAGAAAGCTCTTCATCTAGTACTGCATAAAGCCATAGTAAGATTGCAGAAACTTCAAAGCTCTTCATCTAGTACTGCATAAAGCTATAGTAAGATTGCAGAAACTTCATTTCTAGTGTCGCACACTACTAATGAAGACTTCAATACTTAGAACTCCTGCTCTATACATAACAGGTTTTCAGAAAATTCAAGAGTTCAAACTAGGAAAGTAATTACTTATAATAGCTCTCATCCCAATTTTTTGATACAATTGAAAGAATTAAAAGGCAGAGAAAGCAATGGGCAAACCTAAAACCTAGCACAAAATGTGAAACAGACATTATAAGTGGACAGAATCTCACAAATTCAATTATTTTATATATTGCCCGCTTACAAAATGAGCACTTACTGTTCCCTGACGAATCATCGTTAGCATCTAATAACCCATATTCAGATAGTAGCTGTTTCCGGCGAATTGAAACTTTCCTCTCAATTTCCTCTGAATTTTTGATTCCCCGCTCTTCAAGGGATTCACGATATTCTATCAAAGCCACCTCTAGACGTCTTAACTTTTGCCTGTAGTACATAAGCACAGTCAAGTATGGTACACGTAAAGGGACTACACCATAAAACAAACAATAAATTATTGACAAAAGGGAGGCATTAAACAGAAATGTAAGTGAACTCTTTAAAATTTGTCATAGCGTTTGGAACTCATCTCTACTTCAAATTGAAATAAGTAAGCTCCACCACATCATAAAGAGAGAAAAACGAGAAAAAAGTTGGAAAGAATGAAAAACATCATTTCCTGGAAGAATGAAACTAGGACAAGAGGTCACAGTGGAAGTATGATACTACCTCTGCTCTTCATTCATTCCAGTGTCAAGTTGCGCTGGGATGCTTGTACCAGTTGCAAACTCCATCTCATCAGCCTTACTAGGACCATCACCAGCATTCTCACTTCCAGAAGAAGAGTAGCTCAATCCCAGACCCAAACCACTACTCTTTTGTTCATCATCACTTTCACCATCCTCTCGAGCCCATTTAGATGCTGGCAAAACAGGATCATTTTTGTCTTTCTTTGAGAAAGCTTTTAGTTCAGGCTGGAGAATGGGAGGGGTCGGAGCCAAAGGAACAGACTCTTCGCCTTGTGACTGCACATCATCCTCTCCATAACTGTTCCATCCAGTCAGACCCACTAACTCTGGTTCCATATTCATTTCTCTATTATGACTATTGGAATATCTGCCAGAACTCGAATGGCTCTGTGCATATTTCAAATTATCATCTAATTCATAACCCCTTTGTTTTTCTGCCTCTTCCAGACTTAGCAACCGTGCAACCATCATTTCTCTACCACCAACAAGAGACAATCCATTATGTCTGCAACGTCTTTCTAGCTCAGCGAGGGGAAGACTCATTAGCTCCTTCATAGCTGCTCCCTTGCCCATTGCCAATGCAGCATCTTGGTTGGCCTTACTCCCATCACCTGTATCTTCAGAAGTAGTCTTTTTTTCTAGTTCTGGCGCATCACCACATATGGAATGAAATGGGATGACACCACAGTTCCCAGGTCGAAGAAAAGTAGCTCGTAAACCATTCACATATGCATCTGAAAACAAAAACCAGTCTGACCAGACTTGCAACACTTTGTGTACTCGTTCCTTCAAAATTTCAGACAAAGATTTACAATGAATCAGAAACAAACTAAATAAATTAGATAAAGACTGAAAGCCCAAAAAAAGAGAGATTGTACAGTTTACCTTAAGGGCCTCTGCAGTAATCCTTCCTGTGATGCTGCGAAACAAATCATTAAAGCTCTCCATAATGTCAGGTAATGCTGCTTCAAATCTGGTGCGGTATGCAGAAGCATTCTTTACAGGAGCACTACTATTATGAAGAATGTCAGAAACGAGCATAAGCCTTGCAACTTTAGTTGGAATATGAGTTTCCTTAAGTGTCAAAGATTCTGTCAGAACTTCGACTATCTGCAGTACAAAGCACACGAAAAAATAAATAAAAACACCAGACAATCCTTTGAAATTTAAAGTAAAATCTATAAAAGTAATCCCAGAGCTTGGTCTTCCTCTTTTTCTTTTTCTATTATTTTCTGTTAATTAAAATTTCATGAATTACTGCTTACATAAGCTTGCCATTAGCAAATGTAAGTGCAATAAAGGTGTGAAAAACAATCAATGGTTGACAAAACAAAATCAAACACAATGTGATAATCACCATATGTGAAAACAAATCAATAACAAGTGCCTAGTTAAGCAACACTTAATATGGTTTTGAAATTGGGGGATCAATTTTATTGCACCATCCACACAGCAAATGGCGCTAAGGGGTCATCAAATTGATTGAACCTAATATCAGCATTACCTCTCCAGCTGCATCAGCATTATCCAGGGCAAACCCCATAGCTTCCTTTATCTGACTCCTCTCTAACGTTAAAGCACGCAGCATATCCTCAAACTCATCCCTCTGTGAATCAGTAAGTGTTCTTTCTGGTTCCACGCGCTATAGAAGATAATGAAAGAAAGGGAGAGTTAAAGCATGACACAATGTGGATAAAGTAAATTAATCCTACTCAAGGATTCAACACAAAATACCCTGCTTCTTCCTGCAGCATACGTGGAGCCAGACTCCTTTTCATGCTCTGGGCTTTTTACTGTTGGAAGAGGTGGGGGAATCCATCTGGAATAAATAATAAACAGAGTATCACATCATTTTGTAGACGACCACACCAACTTATTCATAAAACAGCAAGATTGATTAAAATGACTGCTCCAATAGTTACTGAAATAGAAAATAATGTGTACATTACCTTCCACTGCCAGTTATCATGATAAAAGGCTCTGTTCGCCATCTTTGAAGGGTATCACCCTGCATTCATGCCAATATAAAAGAACCTAAACCTCCAAACAATTAATATATTAAAAAAAGCACACATTTTTTTGTTCTTTTGGCAAAAGGGTGTAGGGTTCCTTGTGGTTTTTGGGTTTTTGGGTTCCCTGTCGGTTTTGGGTTTTGGGTTTTCCTTAGTTTTTCTTGCTTTTGTTTTTGCTTGGTGTCCTTGTGTATACTTCCAACGTACTCAGGGGCGTCTCACACTTTACAGACAAGTAATCACTCTTTGGAACAAAAATAATTTTATTATTCTAAGAGATTCCCAAAATTTCTATAAAATTCACAGGGCAAGTGACACGGTTCAATTTAAGTATATCCTTCTTTTATTTTCGGTGGCTGGAGTGAAAGACGATGGTATGTACCTGAGCAAAGGAATAGAGCCTCCAGACATAGTAAGTATGCTCCTTCGAGCCAAGTTCAAACAAAAAATCAAAGAGAGGATTGCCACGACCTCTCTCCATAATAGCTTGTTCGAAGGCGCATCCTCCGTCCAGAACATAGAGAGCCATTGTGTCAATCACATGGCGGAGATGATCATCATTGGGTGGAAAAACCATTATGTCGGGAACATTTGGGGTAAGAACCTGGTCACCCATATAAAATCATTTAAAATATGTAAAGAGCAAAACAACAAAACTAAGTCTCTGAGTAAGCATGTAAATTATAAGAGTGAAGCATTCCAAATTCCACTCAGTAACGTCAACTTAAGAGCAAAGACAACATTCATAGAGAGTGCAGCAGAGCCACAAGAATAAACTGGCAAAACAAAAGGTCTCTTAGGACCCTCAAAAATTAAAAGGTAATGACTTCACAAGAGAGCAAAAAATGAATGAATAAGAACCTTTTTCTTTATAACAAGAAATAGTTCAAATTGGGTCAGAATAATAGTATATAGTAAGATCAGCTCCCTCAATTGCCCAAATATAAGAACAGACCCTAAAGACGAAAGGGTGGAGAGCATCCCATGTCAATACTGTAGCATAACTATATCACATATAAAAGCAAACGATATAATCTTGCTAACATACCAGTTCAGAATTCTGACTTGGAACAGAAGTGACTGGTGGGCCTGATGGACCAGACAAAATTACAGTGCTACCCTGTCAATAAAAAATGTATCAGCTATTTTGAACTCCTCATTTCATACTCTAAGTAATGAATGAAGCCATGTTGACCTTCTTGCAAGTGTACAATTAGGCCCAAAGCATCAATATTATAAAAGAAATAAAAGCATGCGCATACACAATCATTACATCAAAGTAAAATTTAACAGACCTCCTTACTCCGGATCGCCATATGTCCTGGTGGAGGAGCAGGCAGCGCTTGTGAAGGTAGAGCAACAGACTTACCCCATCCAATCTTCAACTCATATTCATAAACAACAACTCCTGCAGATACAAGATTTTTTCTTCAATCCCTAATGTCCTTCATTGCCTTTTACACATTTAATTTCTTTTAAAAGGGGATACTAAGTAACAGTTAACAACTAAAAGGGGATATTGTATAAAAAAACTGAACATTATGGCATACCATGAAAATTATTCCAATTATCTCATTAAAATGTTTCGCACATGTTTTAACAGTAAACAATGTTTTGAACAAGTTTCATATAGGTCAGCACGCGACCTCATTTCTGAAAGAAATTGTATCTCCTTTTACACTCCATACTTGTCTTTTCAAATCTCGAGTTCTAGATACTTGTACAATTTGAGACTGTAATGAGTAAAAGTAAAATCCAATTAAACAATGGTCATAACAGCATCCTATTGCATAATATGGAGCCTTCCTGGCAAACAGATCAACAATTCATTGAAGGAACATGTGGCAAAACAACATTGGGGGGCTTAATTTTCAATTTGATGCCAGGCTGCTACATAATCATATGCACAAGGTTCATGACTTAGCGGTGTCAAAGATTATATCAATATTTATATTGATCCAGTGACACAAAATCACACACGTGCAGAGACAAATCTGCATGGCAAAGGAACATGTGGTAAGAACATTCATGTTTTCTTTTTCTAGTTAGGTATATCTCTTGCATCCTTCCAATGTACTTGGGTTGCACTTTGCAATTTTAATAAATTTCAATTACTTATAAAATAATAAAAAGAACATTCATGTGACAGGGGATCACAATCATATGTCACTTCCAAATGCAAATCAACCACAAAAACATGGAAAGAAGGTTTTAAAACTATATAAATACTCATACACATGCATAGTGGAAGTGGGTGCGGCTTTTGCATTGTAGCAAAACTTCATACTTTAGAGAGACAATAATATCCAGAATAGAATTTTAACTATAAATTTTTAAATTTAAGAAATTAGGCTACGTATGGAAAGGTGAAACATCCATATGTGCTTTTGTGAGAAAAAAGCGTTTCCATATTATACAAGAAGTTATTTGCTAAAAGGTAAAATGGCGCTTTCTTAGCTAAAACAAAGTCACTAAGCATAAATAGCAACTCTTTTTTTTTTAGTAGTTTATAAGTATAAAAAGCAACTATAGAATTTCAAACAAAATAATTTGAGAGAAATCATCCAAATCCCAGAAAATGATGAACAAGCTTGGAAGAACCAAACCTTGCATTTCATCCTTTGCAGCCTGTCCATCAGCTCTATTCATGAAAGCTACAAAACCACAATTTCTTTGTCGCCTTCGCTCCTCTTCTGTCCTAGGCCACATTATCTTCACACTAGCAATAGGGCCAAATCTTCCGAAAGTCCGTAGAAGAAAATTTTCGTCGACCTAGAATTATTAAGAAAAAGGAAAAAGATGACCTTGACATGTCCTGATATAAGAAGCAACAGATGATAAGTAAATAAACAGCAGATTTAAAGACACGGATCTTACCTGAGGTGAGAGATTTCCAACATAGAGATTAGTAGTTTGTGGATCACCATCATCAAATGACCCAGGAATCTTTCCACTTGGGTCAAAGTCATCAGGCAGTTCATCAAAGTGACTAGATAGCTGAAAACAGTAACCTTATAAGCTTCAATATATGATTAAATGAGAAATGACAAATTGATGCAAAGAATTCAGTACATGAGATAAAGTACAGATGAAGTAGTGCAAAGAATCCTAAAGGACAATTGCTGTTCTGAGATCACAATAAACAATTGATGTATACGGTCAAGGTGTGTGATGGGTACATGCATTTGCATACATTTTCTAGAATCAACCTGACCATCTTGCTCATATGCTACAGAAGGACAATAAAAGAAAAACATATACATAGATGAAACAGTGATGCAACTACACGCAAATGGACAGATAAAGTTGCAATTACCTTTTCCCAAAAGACTGAAAAAAAGCTAACACTGAAAACCACTTACAGCAGAATGTTCATTGTGGCGCCCATCACGCCAATGTTCACGCTCTTGATTTCGTCTTTCCCTCATTTCTTGCTCACGCTTCAGCTCCTCCATAAAATGATCTATGTTCCGAGACTTACCTTTCTCTTTTTCCTTCGGCTTTTCCTCCTCCTACAAAGTGTAATGCAAAAGATTAAGAATTAAATACCAGCAAATCACATATAAATGCTAAAAATAAAGTTCATGACATTTGTATCCTCTATTTACTAACTTTCTTTTCATATTCTTTTCCCTTAGCTGCCAAAGGAGGTGGTATGAAAGATGGAACATACCTGCAACAACAAAAATTAAAGGCAAAGTTTCACATTACAAAAAACGTGTCCGCACAAAATCCTTTGAGCAGAAAAAAAAAACAAGAGAGAAGACAAAGAACTCAAGAGAAACACCAGATTGACCAATTAGCTATGGCTTAATTCCCAAAGCCACGGCAAGTTTATAGCATTTCAACAAAGCAAAGAACTAAAGCATTTTTTTTCATCTAATCAATGGTAAGGTTTTACTCCAAACCCCATGGGGTTGGCCTAGTGGTTGAGGCTTGTAGTCTTAGGGAGTATCACCTCATAGATCCCAAGTTCGAAACTTGCTAGGTGCAAACTACCCCTTGGAGCCACATCCCTTGGTGTAAAAGCCAGTGATTTACCATGATCTATGTAGGAAAACTTCTGAGGGTGCGGTGTACGGGTCCGAAGTTTATTCTACAAATGTGGGTCCGAAGGGCCCTGCCTTGCCAAGGTTTCCCGTCATAAAAAAAAAAAAAAGGTTTTACTCCAAATCCTTGATTTGAAACACATTCTTCTTTGCTTTGAGGCTGTTTTGGGCATGAAGGTCAATCTCGTGAAATCTGAATTATTCGCTTAGAAGGAGGTTCCGCATCAAGAAGAGCTGGCTGATATTCTCAGTTGTCGCATCTCTTCTCAACCCACGAAATACTTGGAACTTCCTCTAGGTGTCAACTTTTTTATATACAATTAAAATTTTATTAGAGCAAAAGGGCGCTATCTAAGTACACAAGAAGCATAAAAGAGAAATGTCTAACTAGAAGAAGACATGAGATCAAGCACGTCAGGAAAATTAGAAATAAGTAAACAAGCGTAGACATCTGTACATCAATAAAGAGTTTTTAACAAGAAAGCCTTTAGTTTTACCATTGTACTCTCGCAATCTTTTTTTTTTTTTTTTTTAATGACGGGGAACCTCAACAAGGCAGGGCCCTTCGAACCCACCCCTGCAAAGTAAACCTCGGACCTGTGCACCTCACCCTCGGAATTTTTCCAAATCGCTAGCTTTTACACTAGGGGGTGTGGCCCCAAGGGGGAGTTTGCACCTAGCAAGTCTCGAACTTGGGATCTATGGGCTGATACTCCCTAAGACCACAAGCCTCAACCACCAGGCCAACCCCTTGGGGTTTACTCTCGCAATCTTCAGAACTTCTAGTGTTTCTTTCTCTCCAAATACACCATATTAACCATGGCGGAATCATCTTCCAAACTAATGCACTCCGAAAACAACCAAACTGTCCTCTCCAACTTGCAAAGAGATCCACCACCCGTTGAGGCATAACCCACTCTAATCCACAAAGACAACAAACAGAATTCAATAAGGTCCTAGCAAAATCAAAGTGGAGTAGACTCTTCTTACACATACAACACAAATCTCCCACTATGAGATTTCGCTTTCTTAAGTTATCCAAGATGATGATCTTCACTAAAGTGGATAACTTTTTTTTTTTTTGATAAGTAAAAGAAAAAATAAGATGGAAATATACCAGGAGACAGGTAGCACAGTGCTCAAAAAGAATACACAGCGCTGTTTAAGGAGAGAATGGAGAAAATAATGGTTAGTAATAAGAAGATTTACTTGTCTCGAAGACTTGACTCATTTTTTCTTCTTTACTCTGTACTCCTGGACGGCCGCTTGGCTATCTCCTATAGGGATTAGTTTCTCTGATTTCCTTTTTCATTTTTCTCCCTCTTAGGCGCTCTCTTTTATACTTCCCGTGTATGTGGGTTGCGCCCCTCTGCGCTCTTGATTTATATCATTATTACTTATCCAAAAAAAGATTTACTTGTCTCGAGGAGGTCACCTAACTCTAATCAAGAGTAAGTTATCCAGTTCACCTACGTACTTTTTGTCGCTCTTTCCTTTGCTAGCCGATACCTCTAGGAGATTGGAATGTCTTCAAAGAGATTTTCTTTGGAATGGAATAGGCTATAAGCCTAAGTTTCATTTGGTGAACTAGAAGGCTATCTATTCCTCAATTCCTATAGAACACTTGGGAGTTAAAAATCTTATGTTGTTCAATAAAGCTTTACCCAATGAATGACTTTGGCAATGTGTACGAGACTTGTCTTTGGAGAAAGGTGATTGATGGGAATTATAGGGTTCCAAGAGGTGGTTGGTGCTTATAGGAAGCTCAAGGGCCCTACGGGGTGTGCCTTTGGTGGAATATAAGGAATGGTAGGGGGAATTTCTCCCACTTTGTCCCCTTCAAGGTTGGGGATGGGTTCACATTTGCTTTTAGCATGATGTTTGGTGTGGATAAGCTGCTCTCGAAACTATATTCTCATACCTTTATTCGATAGCCCATGACAAAGAGGCCATGGTGTCGAATTACTTGGCTTCCTCCAGCATTTCTCTCCATTGGAATCAAAGATTTAAGAGGGAAGTTCAAGACTGAAAGCTGGAATCTGTAGACTCTTTCCTCAATCTATTATGCACTTTGAGAACTCATATGGGGGAGGCAGATAAAATGATGCGAACACTCCAGCTAGTAGTCACAACTTTAAAGCAAAGAACTATTATAAAATATTGCAGGCTAGAAAACCTTGCTTTTTTTCCTTGGATTATTATTTTTTTTTTGGGGGGGGGGGAGAAGTTTAAGGCTCTGCCTTATATAGCTTTCTTTATATGGACGGTAACTTTAGGTAGAATCCTCACGGTTGACAATCTTAGAAGGAGAAAGAGGAGACCCTGAATCACCTCCTCATCCATTGTGAGTTTATTAGTGATCTTTGGTACATGGTTCTCAACTTATTCAGAGTTTCGTGGACTATGCCTAGTAACATCTTAGAATGTAACATTGTTTGAAGAATCAAGGGCATAGACATTCCAAAGAGGCAATCTGCAAAATTATTCCTTCATTCTCAATGTGGAACATTTGGAGAGAAAGGAATCATCGCCACTTTAAGGATTGTGAGACCCGGTGCTTTCTTTAAGATCCACTTTTCTAAGATCACTCTTAGATTGGGTTGTAGTCTATGTTCCATCTTTCACCTCTTTGAATCTTTTAGATCTTGTTAATTTTTTAGATTTTAGACACCTTTAGTGTGGTTCTCTCTTGTATACATTTTGTATATGAGGGCTTTGCCTATTTTCTTTCAATAATTTTTTTTTTGTAAGTAACTTAAATATCATTAAAAAACAAAGAGCTTAACTCCGATACACATGAAGTATACAAGAGAAACACCAGTGGTTTCTTGCGATCCTCAAAAACTTATGTTATTTCTTTTCCTCCTAAAACACCACAAAAGGCATGAATGCACCATCTTCCTCAAAACTGCACTCTAAGGGCTACCAAATAAACCCCTCCAAAAAGCAAACAAGTCTACTACTTGTCTGGGCATAAACCAAGACAGCCCAACACGACTAAAGATAGCACTTCATAAGGCACAAGAAGAAAAAGAAAAAAAAAAAAACCAAGGTTTTACCCCAACAGCCTCTATCACACTTAATGTCCTAGGCCTTCTACAAAGCCAGTCCTCTCCCTACAGAAAAGAGGTTTGCAATAGGTTGACAGCTAATATATTAGTCACATATTATGATATGGATCATGTAGAGAAACAAGTTGCAGGTAAGAGACAGCCTGAATTAGTTGATAAAAGGATTCATAATTGGAATTAAGTCTCAGTCGAGTTCAGTTTAAAGTCTTAACCTAAGACCTTTCCCAACCCCACCCCACCATTTCACCATTTTAGCCTAAGTTCAACTGGCCTGAAATCCATTTAACTACTCCATGTCATGATAAACTCTCTTCCGACAAGATTCCTGAACATGGAACAAATTGGGAGGTCAACCTACACATCAGCATGTCAAACCCCAAAACAACACAATATGATAACTTCACACGCTGATTTTCCAGTGCACAAAATTATAATCTCACTCTACCACTAATTGTATTCTTGAACTAATAGAAATTAATAACATATTTTCTAACAAAAAAAATCTGAGATACAGAACATCTCATAAAATACAATCTCTCGAAGATCATCATGCAAGACATCTCATGAAAAGGTAAAAAATGGCACTAAATGCAGTTGCAATCAATGTAGGAGAAATTTGAACACTCTCTATTCTTGCACTGCACCCTTATCTGCTTACTCTTAGAAAGGTCCATTAAGTCATTTTGTACCATCAAATTATAAAACTATTGCAGAAATACCTACTACAACAGCGTTCAATCCGCTCATGACGCTTTAGTCACCAAGGACAGAACAAAGAGCAACAAACGAAACACACGCCACACTTCAACAATTGAAGATCAAAATTGTACCTTTCAAGCATAGGAACTTTCATCAAACTATGCTTTGCTTGTGTCTTAAAACCAAGTTCCACTTTATGATACCCATCTGCCATTTTTTTTTAATAAATAAATCAATCTCATTAGAAATTGCTGATGGGCGCAACCCTTGTACCTATGCAATCTTCAAAGCTCCTTGCGTTTTGCTCCCTCCAAATGCACCACATTAAGCACAAATGAGTCATCCTCCAAACTTCTAAAATGTTACGGCTCCCCACACGATCTCTCCAACTAGCTAACAACTCTATTACCTTTCGAGGCACAACCCACTCTACACCAAAAAGACGGAATAGCACAACCCATAACTCTCTTGCCACCTCATAATATAAAGAAGATGATCTATGGATTCATCACTTCTCTTGCACATACAACACCAATCTACCACTATAATGCACCCCTTCCTCAAGTTATCAAAAGTTAAGATCCTCCCTAAATCCGCCGTCCACACAAAGAATGTGACTCTTGAAGAAGCCTTACCTCTCAAAATACTCTTCCAAAGAAATAGGAAGCCACCAAGAATGGACAATGCACGATAAAAGGATCTTACTTCAAATTTTTGCCTTATGCCTAGGATCCAACATATTTTATCCCCACCACCTTGTCTCAACCTGATAGATGGAAAATATCAAAGAAAGAAGTGACCTAATCCACCTTGCAACCCTGCATTGGTATGATAAATGATATATTCCATTGAATATTTTCATTAGAGAACTACACATAATCTGTGACCCACGCCTCTTGACATTCTCGCAATACTAAATAATTCCAAAAAAGTAACCTTTAGGGGCTGGTCCCCACACCACAAATGATGCAAAACTTGATCTGTGACCCATAGCCCACCTCATATTTAACAAATCTAAGAAAGGCTCCCACGTCCTCCTAACATATTTCCACACTCCCACTCCAAAGAGCTCCACTATCTCCTTAGAGCACCAACCTCGGGGCTATCATATTTGGTTTCCACCACCAACCTCCACAAAGCCTCCCTCTCCATATCATAACGCCACAACTATTTCCCTAGAAGAGCTTGGTTAAATTGAACCAGATTTAGAACTGCCAAACCTTCAAAAGACATCGGCGTACAAATTTTCGACCAACTAACTAAATGGAACTTAAACCCATCACCAATTCCACCCCACAAAAAGCCCCTTCAAAGTTTCTCAATTCGGTTAGCCACACCAATAGGAATGGGGAAAAGGGGCAAATAATGAGTAGGTAATTTTAAGAGAGTTCTTTTAATCAAGGTCAACCTATCACCCATATACAAATACAGCCTCTTCCATCCAGCCAAGTGATGTTTCTTAAATTCAACATCTCACCTATGCTACATCTAAAGCTTCATCAGGCAAGTGAAAATGAAAGAAAGCTCTATCATGAAAATACATCAAATATCATAGAAGTTCAGATAGTATCCACTTCTATTCTGCACCACAGTACAATCCAAATTTCGCAACTCAACCCATCTTGCTTCATAAATTCTTAAAATGAGTTGATAGCATTTGAATAAAATAGAATTGATAAGATCAAATAAGTAGTATGCCACTATGTCATCACACCATCAAATATCACATTGTTGAAGGAGTTTGATCCAGTAACGATGCTTCTCTCACTAGTGACAGACCCAGGAGCAAACAAGTGACGTGACCTTTCCACACATCAATACTTTAACACCAGGAAGTAATGTAAATAAGCATGACAGCACTAAATTTTGAAGCAACGGAATTATAAAAATTCAATGAACTAATATTGCCTGTGTTTCCAAACCAAATGCCTTCCCAGCCTATTGTTGTGAGAGTTCTTAATTCTATTTTACAAACATCTTGTTAGACTCAAAAAGTATAACTCCACCGCTACACAGTCATATATAGCAAGGATAGTAAACAAAAAAAACAAACAAACCATGCAAAATTTATAATAAAAGCAAGTTCGACAATCTTAAGAACCATAAGGGGAAAATAAGAGGCTCGAGATCATATCTATTATTTGATTTACTGACAAGTCATCCCTCTTTGTATGCACTTTCTCTTAATTCTGTTTATTTCTCAATCAACTAAAAATGTCATTGTGCAAGTGAAGGCAAGCACAACTATATATTCAATAATCTCAACATTCACTTATTTTGGGAGTCCTAGAATCTCTTTTCTCAGTGTGTCATAAATGGCACCAGAGAACGTTGACCAACAAGCCCCAAAAAAAAACTACATTGCTCTATTTGATAAGATACAGACCATATGTGTGTGTGCATATTTATCTATCAAATATGTTAACTTATATACCTTCCTCTCTACTTAATGTGTTGAACAAAAGTTAGCATAAAATGCCTACTATTGTAGTTGCCCTAAATTCACTTGGCAACATACTCAACAATAGCAAAAACCTATGACGCTAAAGATGGTGCTTAAACAAACCTAAATGAGCCCCTCAAACCATGAAAGTCTCTATAAACATCCTCCTATGTTAGTAGAAATGAACCTACAAAAGCCTCTAGAAACCTCCTATCTTACATAAAGGTCCATATCCATAACCAAGATTCCTCAATTTTACACTAGGAAAACAAAGATCAAAAAGATTCAATCATACATTATTTTCAAGAAAAAATATTTTGTGAATTTTAAAAAAGACACACATGATGGCAAAAAGTCATTTTACAATTAACAACCCTGTCTAAATCAACTTGCTCTTCAAGCTATTGCTGTTGCTTATGTGATTTATATCATAAATAAAGTATGCACAATTATGGCAGTTAATTGAAAATAGAAATTTCTCTGAAAGTGTGTGCAATTTTATTAACTCGAGATGTTTAAAGTTTCAAAAGACTTAAATGAAAACATAAACATAAGGATAAGAAATTTAACATAGAATATCACCCGTTGTGACACAAAACCTAACAAAGGTATAAGAATAATCAATAAAATAGAAAGAAAATATTTACAGTTAGATTATTCATAAATAATCCATAGAAGAAGTATAAAGCAGGTGAAATCCCATGAAATTAAACCATTCATATGCCAACCGAGATGTAAAGGCAATAGAACAACATTTCCTAAGAATTAACAGAACCAAAAATGAAGTTGCTCTTCATATAGATCACAAGTAAAAACTCAGAATGGAAAGGACACAATCATATAACATTCTCCAATGGAAGGCAAAATCCTATCTACATTTTTTTTTTGATAAGTAATAATAAGTTTTATTAAAGAAAAAAGAGCCCTAAATACAGCAAAATCTTATCTACATAGAGGAGCAAAAAGCAACAACATAGGAGATTATAAAATCACTATCAATGAGAAGATCCACAATTGAGTACATTCTTCAATAACAACCTTAATAGATCCAACGTTTTCTTTTTTTGTGTGATAAGACATTAACAAAAATGTCTTTTTATTATTGGTAAGTTACACATGCATCCACTTGAACCCATGACCACACCCTCCAACTTGCTACAAAGGGGGGAAGTACCATTTGAGCTAAAGCTCATTGGTAATGCTTTGAGCAATAATTACTGTCTTAAAATTAATATAGGATCTATGCTAATATAGTATTTGAGTTTAAAAAGTATTCAATAGTCAGTTATCGAAATGTTTTTAACCACTAATACAAACAAAGCAGTCCATAGTCACCCATCATCCACAACCAAAGAAAGACTAATCATATTCTTCCATCATCTAACACCAACTTGCTTGGTGCTGCTAGTGGATGACCTCAAAGTAGTATAAGATGCTTTGAAGTGGTAATTTTCCCTGCTTGTTGTCTGCGAGTCATAAAGGTCAAATTCATACAAATGTTTTGCCCAAAAAACACCAGAAATCTCAAAATCCCACAAGGGGATATATTCTGTGTTTCTATAACCACCAAGTCTAACTTATACACTTCTGGAGCGAATATTACATACATCAACTAAAAAATATGGGAATGAAAGCATGTATAAATGAATAGATTTGTCACTTTAAGTACTAATTTACATGATTATTGTCTTTAAAAAAGAAAATTGAAAATAGAACATCTCAAATAACCTTTACTTAATCTGATTCTTAATGCACGATGGCCTGCACCAAAATGCTCTCCAATCTACTTACACAAAGCCTAAGACAGTACAATGCTGAATCTGAGGATATCACGACCAAATAATTATCCTGCTTATGAAGCCCGATCAAAATAGTATAGCAAAATGGTTAATCAAAAGTGTTTCTTTACCTACTTCCCTTCTTTGGAACAGATACCCCATCTTTGAACTTTTCACCTGGCATCCGCGAATGAATAAAAAGGCCCATACTTTTATTAATGTGTCCCCATAATAATAGGAAAAAAAAAACTATTTATTTATCCATATTTTGAAACGAAACAAGAATAAATATATCTCTGAAAACTGAAACTATCACAAGTAAATAGAAATCTAGAATTTTTCGTTGACACTGACCTTCGGTATCAGGCTTCACTTTCTCATTGGGATTGATGGTTCCTCCTCGAACAAAAGCCTTCGACCCAGGCGTTATATCCCCTTGAAATGATTCCAGAAACTCTTGGTATAATCGAGCTGTTTCGTCCTCCGCTCTCTGCAAAAGCAAACCACCATTAAAATAACCAGTAAAGCACTTTTAGTGAAAACCCATCTGCTTAGCGGGTTCCATCAAAAGCCATGCCTTTTTCTTTGCCTCCTCTTCCTCTCTATGCTTCTGGAAAGGCGTCTTCTTCCGCGAACTCATCTTTGCATCAACTTCTGAAAACCAATTTGAACAAAATGCACCAAAATTAAGGACCAGTCAACAAACTAATTAAAAAAATATACACCCAAATACTTAAACCTCAACTCCTAAATATCCAAAATTCAAATCCCATGCCCTAATCATCAATGCAACAAATTCAGATACAAGTTGCAAATCCTTATCAGATATTAGGGACTTCTAACATTTAAAAGAAAAACACTCAACATCAAACAGCTAGCTAAAACTTTAAAACAAACAAAAAAAACAAAAAAAAAAAAAAAAAACCCGTTTATATATTTATTTTGAACCCGTGAGCTAGAAATCAATTAATTCAACTAGGGCTTGAACTGCGAAGCATTTGAACCGAAACCCAGAAACCATTCAACTCAAACGATGAAAAGTGTAATTCCGGGATGGAAAGCAGAGTAAGCTAACGAGAAAGAACGAACCGAGTAGGTCAGAGTGGAGCGATACGAATCCTGTCCGTTTCTAGGGTTCTAAAGCTTGCAGAAGAGGACCTACTTGCGCGAGTTCTCGGAGAGGTTTCGCCACAGATAATACGGAGTCGAGTCGAGTCGGGTCGGAATGGCCAGAACAAGCAGACAAATGATAGTAACACACAACCAGGGTGGTTGGCCCATTTGGGCTTAGGGCTTGAGTAATACCTTCGCACTTATTTCGTATCGGTTGATGTTATCGGTTGACATTACGTATTTTAATAAGTAGTTTAATATGTCGTTTATAGATAATTGATATAAAAAATTACTTAAAATATGTTATGTTAATCAATATAAAATATATATGATAAATAAGTGTAAAGAGCAGCATTACATATAGAACTTTGGATCGCATTTATACAGTTGGCAATCCAATTTCTACTTATAGCTATTATTCTTTTAAGTAATGTTATACGTATAATTTTTTTTATAACTTTTGACACATGTTAACATATAGTTAGAGATACATAAATCATTAAAAAAAAAAAAATTTAACATCCTCCTCTACTCACAATCTAATGTGTCAAAATTGTTAAAGAGTTGCAAATTTGTTAGAAGTCTAGCATTTTTCATTTTTTTTGTTTTCCAAAAAATTGTTAAGAGTTGCAAAAAAAAAAAAATAATAATTAAGGGTAATTTTGTGTTTTTGTTAGTTTTACAAAGATAATAAGGAGATAGGAACTTTTGGCCCCTTAGGCTGTTGGCCTACGGGGATTGCTCTTGGACTTGGCGCAAAATCCTTAACTTGAGATGTCACGTTTGTGACAATTTTATTTTGCATGATGATTGACGGTAGAGTTTCTTGAAAGGGAGTTCTAATTGAGTTTTTAATACTAAAAGTGCATGTGACTTTAACTTTTAAAACTTCTAAGGATGTGATTGCAAAGTGTCGAAACATCATAAGGTCAGTGAAGTTTTAAAAAATAAAAAATAAATAAAAAAATGCTCTCCCTCTCCTCTCCACCTAGGTTGGTTGGACCATCCTCTTTCTTGGAGGTGGGGGTGGGAGAGTTTTGGCATCCCTAAAGGAGGTTTTAGGGGTGACGGATACTCCTAACCCAATGGGTCGTCTGCCCACCCATCCTAGAGTGTTTTTGAGGTGATTTGAGCCACCCCGGAGTGGTTCAACCACCATGGAAAAAGGTTTTGATGCGACTGGATGTTGAGGGCTATTTTTTTGCCCACATTCTATTAAAGCCAGGGAAGGGCCAAGTTCTAGTGATGCCATGACCCTAATTCAACGAATCAACAAAGGCGCCCCATCATGCCACTAGTGATGAGTGTAGCTAATGCGGAATTGATATATGTTATAGCTGAAAGGCTGTGCTAAAAGTTTTCAACCCGAACGCCGTCGTTGAAGCTCACTATCCAATGGAGAGATTAATCACTTTTTAAAACTCATAAACATATTTGTCAGCCTCAAACCTTATGAACCAAAAATGCATTTATTCCTAGAATCTTTATCAGAAACATACTTCTGTCCTCCTATACTACCTTACATTTTTTACAACTCCTATAGATTGGAGAACAGTTCCATCACTCCTACATTCAGAGAATCACAAATCATTTTCCCACATAGAAAATACCCTCATGGAACTCATTATCCTTTCATAAATACCCTTGTTCTGCAAATCTATTCTCAATTAAAAAAAAAAAAAAAAAAAAAGAGTTGTGTGGTTCAATGGAGAGATTTCGATTGGCAGTAAAAAGAAGAGGGAAAAGAAAGAGAGAACAGCAAGACACAAATCTCAACTATATCTAGATAAAGCATAATCTGAGAAAGATCTAATATTCAATACAGCAGCCTCCCCAAAACATTCAATTCAGGAATTTTCTTAAAAGAACATTCGACATTGGAGCCATTACACAACACTTAACATCCCTGTATGATGTGGTGGAATTAAGTGCCAATTTCACCACATAAGGTGCCGTCCTCCCAAGTAAGATTGAGAGTTATTCTTCAGAATTAAGCAAGACCAAACTGCTTCTCTGGAGGATATCCAAGCAGAAATATGGACTCTTGATACCCCGGAAACCCCCCTCCCCCTAAAAAGAGATCAGAGAAACAAAAATAAGAAGAAGGTCTTAACAACTGCAATGAAGACTTTCACGATGTACTTGCAATCTCTTCACAATCTTCATCACCTTCAGAGGCTTTTGGCTGGTCAGCACTAGCTTGCTTCTCTGGAGTCAATACACGGCCAGTCATCGGATCAACAGGACGTGTGTCACGTGGTCCACCTTTACGTCCCATTGCCATCATGGGTGGTGGCGGCAGTAACCCTGCTCTGAAAAGAATGCGCTGCACAGGTTCCGAGGCTTGTGCACCAACAGATAGCCAATATCTGCAGATAGTGAGGATGAAATTAGTAAGTCTCATTCAACTGAAAACAAGGGCAATGAATTAGAAACTTCATACAAATAGAAAGGTTTTATCTATTCTCTCAGTGGTAGAAAGCCAAACATCCTGTTCTAGGCACTTGAATTACTACATAACCACATCCACACCCATAAGCTTGCTGCATTCTAGTTCTGGAATGGATATAAAACTCAAAATATTAACCTTACCACTGTTCCATCCCCTTCAAAATCTGTCCTCTATACTCAAAACGAGGAACATGCAAGCAAACAAATAATCCACTTCTAAAGCAATAGATCAATAACATCTATACATTTATATATACAGTATATGCAATTATCCGGTTCTAATCTGGAACTACCTCCAATTGGAGGGGGGAGCTATAAACAATTATTTTAAATAACAAATAGAAGATTCTAAATCTGACTAACAATTAAGTCCCAATGTTAATTTTCGCAGAGAATTCAAAACATATCAGTTGAAAGTAAAAAGGCACTATAAATAGAAGAAAAGTACTTACTTCACTCTTTCAAAATTAAGACCCATTCTTTTTCCACCATCTTGGCCTACACAAATTCATACATATTGCAAACAATGAGTAAATCACAAATCATCAATCCTCCCTTTGGTTGCTAAGGATAAGGAGGGAAAAGAAACGAAAGCTCAAGATATCAATGGTTTATCATTCAAAACTCTAATTTCTTTTCCAGCTTGCAACCCCACCCCCAAAAAATAGAATCCAATTTCTCCTCCTTATCTTTTCCTAGTTCCCAAACACTGAAAACTCAAGCTCACTGAGCCCAAAATCCATACTACGCTCACATTTCAATTCCTTATCTTTTCTCATATTTTCTCAGCAACCAAACGCATCAAAAACCAGGTGAGATTCCAAACAGGAAGAAAACAAATACAATAAAACGCTAGCACTTTCGAAAGCAAAATGAAACAATTTAGGAACTGGAACAAATGTGAGCGAGGAAACCTGGCAAGGGATTGTAGTATCCCAAAACTTCGAGGTGCTTGCCGTCTCGAGGAGATCTACTATCGGCGGCCATGACACGGTAAAACGGCTTGTTTCGACATCCGAACCTCGACAATCGAATCCTCACTACCATTTTCTCTGGCCTCTGTTTGCTTCGATCGACCTAAACAATCACAAACAAGTGTAATTCCGAAATGGAAAAGAGCGTAAAGTAACGATCAAGAACGGACCGAGTGGAGCGATTCGAATCAGTGGTTGGTCAGTTTCTAGGGTTTAAGATGACGAGTTGCTCGAGTTCTGAAGGGTTTTGGGGACTGTGTAGAGATGATATCGGGTCGGGTAGCGGCTGAGAAAAAACCCAGATAGTCTGGTTCTAGCACAGGCCACAGGGTATCCATTTGGATATCACGTGTTAGCTACAAATTTATTTATTTATTTATTTATTTTTTTTATGACTTCCAAACAAAATTAGGGGTTTTGGTGCTTGGGATAAAGATTGCTTAAAATTTATTAAATCTTAATTATTGTTTTTAGATAACATAGTTAAGATTTTATCACATTAGCATTTTGTTACTTTTAAAATGTGATAAAATATGAAAAATGCGAAAAATAATACTTGTTAAATCAATAAAATGATAAATGTTAATGTAACACAAATTTTCAATAATTTGATTTTTCTTTTTTAATAAAAAAAGAATACTTGCGATTTAAGAGTTTTTATAAGATAGGATATTAAGAACTTAAAAGAATTATAATCCTTGGAACTATACGCTATGCATAATAGGATCCTCTCAATTTCAAGTGAAATGAACAAGATTCATTTTATAATCAAAAATTTTGTTTTGTGTATATAGTATCTTAAAAACTGCGACACCACATTCACCATGCAAACTATTTAATTTGTAAAATTTAATATAAATCATAAAATGAACCATCTTTATTTTACTTGAAATTGAGAATCCTAATCTACATACCCATATCTACTTTTTATTTATTAAAAAAAAAAAAAAAAACCAGCCCAGGAAATAGGATAGTAAACACTCTTTTTTAAAAAGAAAAAAAGAATTGCAGCCATTGACTATTCAAATTGTATGCAAGGTATTATCAATTTTAGGATTGAGACATTAAGAAATGTTGTAACAAATTAACTTTTTGTTATTGCTAGCCGGTCAATCGTTATGAATAGTATTTTCGTTCAAATTAGGGCTCCGTTGGTAAACATTTTTGTTTCAATACTATTCATCTTACTTTTTCATTTTTTCAACATTCTCCTACTTTTTACATTGCATCAATGACTTTTTATTACTATTCAAATAAAAAAAATCACTACAAAACAAAATTTTTTCATTTTTCTATACCAAACAATCAATTTTACATCAATCAATTTTTGCTACAATATCAAACCAAAATCGTTTAACAAACACATCCTAGGTTGTAGAAATTTCTTTCAATCCGGTCTATAAAATTAACATATGTCTAGTGAACATGTCAAAAGCTTATGCTTTTTTAATAGTACTAATAAAGTTGTTGGAGGAAATTCTGTCAAAAAGCATGTGTAGAGAACAATTCAGGGAAGCACATCCCAGAAAACCAATGAAAGTTCACAGGAAACTAAGAGAGTTCAATATCAGGGCCAACCTTCCTAGCGAGGCAAGGGAGTTCTTCCATACATACTAACATTACCAAACAAAAGCAGTTGCTTTTCATCTGAAACTTGAGCACAAAGCTGTGTTTGTTCAAAAATATATGCTCACAAAGAGAGAGGGTCCACCTTCCATATAAAACACCTTGACATCAGATACAACTCAAAATTCTAGACATCAAACCCATTCCAGTTATACAGAATCCAAGTCTACAGACAATCTGGTGGTAATTAGATACATAAGCCGCAGCATCATAATACATTTAGTG
This sequence comes from Corylus avellana, assembly GCF_901000735.1. Taxonomy (NCBI): domain Eukaryota; kingdom Viridiplantae; phylum Streptophyta; class Magnoliopsida; order Fagales; family Betulaceae; genus Corylus; species Corylus avellana. The sequence continues at coordinate 1,908,430 of NC_081548.1, forward strand.
AGCCAATTTCTTTAGATGTTGAAAGGTGCGCTGTTTAATCCATTGCCGGTCATATGGATAATAAGCATGGATTGAGTGATCATAGCTGTAAGCCAGAACCAAATGGCAAGTGTATCAGTTATAAATCACGGTGCGTAAACATAAATATTCTTAATTTTCCATAGAAAAAAGGGGATATTCATTATCACCAAAACAAATTGGAAATCATCTAATAGGTGATCAACTGGCTAACTGGCTAGCCTCTGTAACTAAAATCTAGAGAGAGAGAGAGAGAGAGAGACATACACTAAGGCACTCAAATCTGCCAGGCCATCAATAAAATTATAGAGATCTGCAATGTCATAAGTGATGTTTCTGATGGCTGGATTCAACTCCTTAAGCTTCCTTTCATATAGTCCACATATACCTATACACACACAGAGTAACATCATAACCTCTAGTAAATGCAAGAACATTGGGAGATCAACCAAATTACAGTTTGGAGCCATTTAGATTCGATTTTATTTTCTTCAGCATTTTATCCATCAGCAAAATAGATCTATCTCCTAAATCAGTGATCATCAGGGAACAAAAAATGGAAATGTGGGGGGGAGGGGGGGCCGCATAGGTAGCACTTTTTCCAATTTTCCCCTCTTCAGCCAGTGGATGTTGGATGTTCTAAGTCAGAGTCTAGTCCAATAGGGGTGTCCATTGTCAAGTCCTTTTCACTTTGTCGCAGTCCACATCAAATGCGACAAATATATCAATTTTTACCTAGCAGAGTAGATGTTGAGTTTATAGATTATAGATTTTCATATACGGCTGGTTCAAATATATGCTCATACGTTACTCTAGCAGCTGCATTTCCAATTTCCAGTTTACTGGTGGTTACACCTTGCAAATGAAACCTTTTTCCTTATTGTCACACACACACACACACACACACACACACACACACTATATATATATATATATAGAGAGAGAGAGAGAGAGAGAGAGAGAGAGAGAGAGAGATGATTGTATGGGTAACCCACCAATAACTAAAATAATTCCAGCAATTCTTTAATAAAGTAAAAAATATTTTCCTGACCATGGGACTCTTTGTCTGGGTCTCATCCATCTTAATGAATACCTCTGAATTACAGATCACTCATGCTTACACAATACCACAAAGGTTTATTAGACCTACATAAAACCACAAATTCAAGTGCTTTGTACACAAACATGACATAAAACAAAGAGATTTGCTACAATACATTCTCCTCACCATCTCCCCCACCATCTTCCCTCCTTTAACATCTTGATTTTTTCCAAAAAAAAAAAAAAAAACATCAAGAGAGAGGAGATGGTGAGGAGAATGCAAGAAAGCATTTGCCTAAAACAAATATATGGAGCTAACTATTGTGAAAAATTGAGTACTTATTTATTTAGTTTCGGCAATGAAAAATCTAACGAAGAGGAAAAAAAAAGTTAGAACACTAAAGTAAAAAGAAAGAAAATGGAGGAAATGGAGGGGGAACACAAAACAAGGGAAAGCAAAACAAAACAGAAAGGTCCTCAGTCATGGTATATGAAATCACCACCCTAATTGATTGTGTCGCCAAAGAAAATTGAACCTTTGCTGAAGTCTAGCATAAAACAGTACATGTAGATGATGATGAAGATGGTGTGCTAGTAAACAACAACCATATTAAACATACATAATACATCACATACCATCCATAGCCTGACTTATTGACTCATAATCCATAAATGTTCTAGTGGATCTGTTCGGAGAAGTTTGCATCAAAATAATAGTGTGCCTATTAGCCTGCATATGAAGACAGAAGACAATTAGTTGGCATCATAGCCAGTAACAGGCATGTAATTGATCACATAAGGAAAGGTGAACAATTTCACACTAAAAGATCTGGCATGTACAGAATGAAAACTTCATTATATGCTCAAGAAAGGTCATTTAGAGATTTAGCGGGAGAAACTGATAGACATAGCTGCAATGTTATAAACCCAGCACATATAAATATAACATAGATAAGGTAATGGGGAAGTGTTAATACAGGATGCAAAAGGTAGCAATGCAAATAAGGGAGAAGGGAACATGAGCAACAATTATTGAAGAACTTAGTGAAGAGCATGTACATGTTTCCACAAAACAATGTATAACTATAACATAAACTACAGAGATTAAATGAGTGACAACAGACTGAATCAATGCTGTTATGTGCACATGTAGAACATCAACTCCACTTACCCGTTCCAGGGTGGAGGATTCATTGAGGTAAATGTTCTTTTTTATTTATTTATTTTATATAGGGAAGTTACACAGCATCCAATGAGTTTTGAACCCAAAAACTTTAGCCTCCACCTTGTTCTTACAAGGGGAGGAAGCTCCATTTGAGATATAGCTCATTTAGATGATGTGTTTCACCAACATAACTTAAAATTCTATAGTGCGCATTGCCTCTTAGCAACTCATGATGAATCATGATCATATCTAAAAAGATTTGTCTCAGATTTAGTTGGAAATTGAAGCCCTGAAGACAGTTAACTAGCGGCCGAAAATCCCCCTTGAGAGTAATGATTTAATTAACTGCTTGGCCAAACAACTGATTATTCAATGTTAGTCTAACATGATAAAATCATCAATTCCACAACTAAATGACCTATCTATATACCATCAAATTCACAAATTAATTGTTCAGTGCTCTCGCCACACTTCTGAAGTCAGGAAGGGTCTACCGAAAGACCTGGTGAAGCCTTTCGCCACTTTTTTAGATGCCTAAAATCAGCAAGCTAGCCAAAAGACTAGGACTACAACTCCGCTATTACAGAAAACATAGAACTTTTCCACCTCCATTCTTCAATGTGCAAGCAATACAGCTAAGCAAACAAGTTGATTCGGCTGAATATGGACAAAGTTTAACTTGCAGCATTCAGTTATTCTCAACCAGAGTAAAAACAAATTAAATAATCTTCCTTTTTTTTTTGATAAGTACAAATTAAATAATCTTCTTAAATTAACCTCTTAGAAGAAGGTAGCAAAAGCTCCCTTGGATAGGATAAGCTCAGCCAGAGCTAGTGAATTGCAACTGGTAAACACATTGTGGATTAAAATATGATAGGTCCTAAAGTATTATCAAGAAAAAGAAATTTCTTACTTCGACATATTGTCAGACTAATGGACGGCTAGAGCTTGATGCATCACAGAAACGGTTAAAATAAATATAGACCAGGTCACCAGATTCCAGATATGTTAATTTTACTACCAAATTAATAGGAAAAACTTTGCATCCTTCTCCTCATATATCATTTCACATTAACAATCTATCTATCATATCCCAATATTAAACCTTACTAAACATCACATAGACCATCATTCCCCACCCAAAGTACAGACAATGAGAAGGAAGAAATCAATAATTATTATTAGTAAGCATAGATATATGACCATCAAAGATTCATTGTTCCACATTATTCTATGAACCGTACGGAAAATTTTTGTAGTAAACATAGCCTTGTCCACTTTGATGGACCATCCGAAATACTTTTAAGTGTAAATAAATCACATCACTAGACTGGTAAGTAAGAAATGCATAATTGAATTTCTAAACCAAGGAAAACCAATTTACCCCTACCAGAGGTCATTTTGGGGCTCAAATATAAGATTAAGTTTCCACATCATGAAAAAAAAAAAAAAAAAGAAGCTAAGATCCAGAATTAAAATCACCAAGCATCAGATGTTAGAACTTGCTACCTCCAATTAGAGTTCGAAATAAAATTAAATAGAAAATATTGTATCAGCTTATGCATTATTAAAATAGCAAAATCCTGAATCATGTAATATATATGAAGCAGGAATTAAAACCTTAGCCCATCGTTTGGTTCCCTAGAAAAAGGTTGGGGGGAGAAAATTAAGCCTAATTTCCATGCTGTTATCGTTTCCAAAAAAAAAAGACCGCCCCAAGTGAACACTTTTCAAATCCCGTTTGGCCGTTTCCCAAACAAGGAAAAAGCTACGACTATTTTCTTTTTCCTAAATCAGGTAATATATCAAGCAGGAATCAAAACCCTAGCCCATCGTTTGGTTCCCTATAAAACGGTTGAGGGGAGAAAATTAAGCCTCACTTCCATGCTGTTTTCATTTCCCAAGAAAATTGAAAAAGAAACAAAGACCGGCCCAAAGTGAACACTTTTCAAATCCCCGCTTCCGAAACAGGGAAAAAGCTTGACTTCTTTCTTTTTTCCCGACAAATAAAAAATCTAAGACTTACCCATCTATTTACCTACATTTTCTCGGCAACCAAGCAGAAAAAAAGGAACAGAACTGAAAATTGAAAGTAAAAACCAAAACGCTAAGACGAAGAAGTTCTATCACACTAACAAAACCCTAATACTAGAGAAAAGGATCAGCGATTACGAAAAGTGGTTTTGCGATTCAAAGAAATTGATTATATAAACCAATAAAGAAATAAATAATAGAGCGAGAAAATCAAAATAAATAAATAAATAATAAATAAATAAATAAATATTACCATGTGGAACAAAGCGATGGAACAAAGTGATCGGACAAAGCTCAGTGAAAGCAAATGGTTCTCTTCGCGGCGACGCAAAGTACCCAAAGTGAGACGAAGACTTGAGGAGTGGCATATTGCCAGGTCAGCGACGAGGGCAAAATTGGAAATGCGAATGATGGGTTCTCAGATTGTTTTGGGCCGTCTGATTTGTAGACCATAGTCTAGCCCAGCTCGAAAAAGTGCAACACTTTCTCAAAATGTTTCTCTAAAATTTATTTCGTGTATTATTTTGAAAAGTGTGTCACTATTTTACGAGATCGTGGTACATTATTTGTGAATTAATTTTTGAAATTTTTTTTTGAGAAGTGTAGCATTTCTTATATTTGTAAAGAGTTATTTTTCACATTCATTTATCACACTTTGTTCTAGGGGTGAAAAGGCGGTTGAGTTTAGCGGTTAATGGCTAAAACCACTTAAGCGGTTAGTAAATTTTATTAACCGCCTCCGCTAACTGCACCCAATTAACAGTTAACCACATCCGAATAACCGTTTTTTTACTAACCGCTTTTTTTAGGCTTTTATTTTTTTTTTGTGGTTTTGGACTGGTTTTGGGGCTCACTTTAAACGTTTTTTGCTCACTTTAAACAATTTTTCTTTTCCTTTTCATGTTCATTTTAGCATTAAAAATTGCTATATACCAAAATCCTTGTTGGTCATCTTCTACGAATTTATACAACATATAATACAAATAAAATTACAATAATTTTTATAAATCATTACTTCACTTGTAGTCTTGTACACAACATATATATAAAATAAAACTATATATATATATATATAAAACAGTTAGCGGTTTTCAAAAACCCAATAACCGCTAACCGCTAGGCGATTTTTTAATAACCGCTTTCAAAAGCGGTTAACGGTTAATGCGGTTAGTGATTATAGCAGTTAGTGGCTAACAAAGCGGTTCACACTGACTAACATTGTTTTTTTCACATGACTTTTTATGTCAGCCACTTAAAACATGTCACATTAGCTAATGTGAAATGAATGTGATAAATAGGTGTAAAGAGTAGCATTACTAATTTGTAAATCATAATTTTTCTAATCCTAAATTATAGGATCATTTGCAATATCTTCTAGATTTTAAATTTCAACTAGGAAACTATTTAAGTAGTTGCAGTATTTCTATTGTACTTCAGCATTTGGTTGTAGTATGTTTTAAGAGTTGGCTGATCACCCATTAAAGCAAGAATAATGCAGCTAATGTTAAACTTACTCCCACTTCTCCACACTCATTTCCCATATTCATAGATAGCTTTTAAAATTACCATTAGATTAAAATTCAATAAAGATCTATCTCGTATCTAATTGTGGTTTTAAAAGCCACCTACAAGTATAAAGAAATAGGAGTTAAGTGTAGCATTACATCTGTATTCATTGTGGGCGATCCGTATCCATTGTGGGTGTTAGAATATTGAGAAGATATTTTCCTAGCACGAGAGAATTGAGAAGGAGAAACCTCTAGTGTACTAATTGTTGTGCCCTTTAAAAAGTAAAATAATAAATGAATAGATGGTAGATCATAAGATTTTACGATTTTGTACCATTTCCAAAGAAGATATTAGAATCGTAGAAAAACAATTGAAATTTCCTCCCTTTCCTAATTTTTTTTTTTTTTTTTTCATATTTTAACTTAATTTTCATGTTTGTCAATTGTCACATTGACCGAATGATAATGCGATGCGCAAAACTTCAAAGTTAGGGCAGTGCACAACTTGTAGGAAAGCAGCAATGATAAACATGGGAAACACAAAATGCATCCAAAACACACATCTAATGATCATCCTTGATGTCCTTTCTTTTGATATTTCCTATGTGTATTTGGTATACGTTATGATTTGGTATACGTTATGATCCTGAATATCAAATCTGTAACGGGATAAATTTAGATAAATTCTTAAAGAGAACCTAAACCTCCTTCCAATATATGTTTGGGAATATGAGAAGATTTTAGAGGAATCTCAAGACCTCACATCCATCTAGGATTAGATGCCCTTTTACAATAGATGACTCCAAGTCTCCAACAACAATGAAAACTTTTTTCTTTTTTCTTTTTTTTAATATATATATGTCCGCACAATAGGAGAAAAATGGGAAATGAAAATTCAAACTAGTGACTTCCGCTTCATGAGACGTGGTCCTCAGCCGATTGAGCTGCCCCTTGGGGACCTCATTATGAGAACTTATTAAACATAAAGACTTCCAAACTAACTTAAATACAGACTAAATCATACTCTCAGTAATCCAGAGGTGGGCATAGATATAAGGACTCAATAGTCCTTACTTTTTGAGGACTGTAACAGTATATTTCAAAAAGGATGAGGCCTGGAGACCATATGTGGGGAACTTTGCAGCAATCATAAACATTTGTGGATTTAATGAATCAATTGCAAAACAGGAAGAAAGCAACTTTATAAGTATGAATCACAAATAACTTGTACAGAAAGTACAACTATGTGAGTGATGAGTAATCCAGATATTTACATATACCACATACAGTCTTTCTTCTTCTCTCACTGTCAGCATGGCTGATCATGCCATGCGTGCCTTTGCAGCTCTATGTTCATGCTGCGACGACCCGTTGGATATCCTTCTGAAATAATTTACGCAATCAATCAGAGAAGTAGAAAGCAATCTATTCCAATGGTCTTCACATGTAAGAGGAAGTTTTGGAAGAATTTCACTATAAAAAAGTAAACAATTGATGCCGTAGTTTCCAAGCCAATTAGTCTCAGAAACAGACAGAAAATCCAATATGTACAAGCATCATGACACGACACCAACTTCAGACCTTTTTTTTTGGGTCCATTGGGTCTATGGAGCTACAAAATGGGAGCTAGCCATCTCCCTTATCTTAAACTCCCCATCATTCGGCGTACTCGACTTTAGGTTCCTCATTCGGCCAAAAAGACTTCAACAGCACTGTTCAAAATTTCGATCTCATTTTGATTAAGGGTGCGGGTTGATGATTATGTTACTGAATTAACTGCCTTATGCATCAAATGAACTCTATCCCCATCCCCCACCCCTCAAAAAAACAAATTATGTGTAGTGAGTTCTCTCTTTGAGAACCTTATCACATGTGAACTAACTCTGGTCGACTGCCTACATCATAAACTTCTGAATAGTGGGTACCTTTGGATTGAAGTTACTAACAGTTTCAAACTTAAATTAACTAAACCACAATATAGAGGCTAGCACAATTCAACAACTCAAAACAAAAGTAAAAAAGGTTCATTCATTTGCTAAAAATCAACTTTCGAAGAGTCAAATGTCATCTATATATTGCAAATGGATTGCAGATCAACAACAAATTCAACCCCTTGACCATAAAATTAGGTATATGAAACCTTCTATATACCAGGAATAAATGTGGGAAATCATTAGATGCAATTGATTACATGTCTAAGTTTTTAAAATTAGTTCTCTCCCTGCAAAGCTTTAATCCAAAAAGAGGTTGAAAACAGATTTGTGAGGAGCACTCATGTTAATTTCCGAATATGACCTACTTTGAAAAAATTTCACTTTAGATGCCGTTCTTGTATTATGAAACCATTTGGTATGGCTACATCTCCATAGGAATTATAAGTGTAAAACAACTTGATTTTCATAACAATTAGGTGTCCTGAAATATTTCAAGTAGGGCAGACAGCTTCATTACCATTGCCAATAATTTGTAAAAGTTGAAACAATTGATTTCAACCAGTACTTGATATCAAGGAACTTCCAAACTCCAGAATTGAATGCCAAAAAATAATGGAGGAAAAACATACCTCAATTTGAAAAGGTGATGTTGTTGGTGGGTATCTCTCAACAACTTTACCATTTTTGTCCACCAAGAACTTCTCAAAATTCCATTTGATAAGATCACCTAAAAATCCTCCAGCATTTGATTTCAGGAATTGGTAAACTGGAGCAGTACTTGGCCCATTGACATCAACCTGTTGCGAAAACCCTTAGTACTAGGCTATGGCTCTCTGACAATCTTGTTATGTACAGAAGAAAAATGCATTTAACACACCTTATCAAAAATCGGAAATTCTGCTTTAAACCTTGTACAAGCAAACTGCTTGATTTCTGGGTTTGATCCAGGTTCTTGCCCACCAAACTGATTGCAAGGGAAAGCTAGAATTTCAAATCCTGCAATGAGAAAACAATTTAAAAGTATCACACTCATGAGAAAACAATTTCTTCCTTGACTTAGAAATTCTCCACGTGTGTGAAAGACGCATCAATAATAAATCTCACTCTTTCTTTTTTTAAGGACTTCTCAGATGCTTTACAATGAAATGACTTAATTTTATCCTAAATTTATACAAAACAATGATGGATCAGATATGCATCAAAGGCGGCCATCTAACATTTGCAGGACCAATTAAACTTCCCACACCTATCATTTCTTCAGGACCACGTGTTGAGCAACTGCATCAGGGAACAGTGAGTGATGATGGGTTGTTTTCATATTTTTAGGACAACTTGATAGACAAATACAAACAATTTGACACACCCAAATCAGCCACAAACCTTACATAAATAAATTTATTTTTTGATAAGTAATTCAATCTTATTAGAAAGTGCTTTCGGGAGCAACCCAATTACACATGGAGTATAAAAAAGATAGCACCAATTAGGGAGAAAAAGAAGAAAACAAATTCAGAAATTCTAGAAAATTAGAAAGTGAGAACCATTGAAAGCAACCATCCCCCATTAAGAGTTTTGAACAAAATAACTTTTACTTCTATCACCGTTCTCTCACAATCTTCAAAATTTGAGCATAATGTTCTTTCCAAATACACCAAATCAAGCAAAGCAGAACTGTTCTCCAAACTTCCATATTATGATTGCTATCAAATTGGCCTCTCCAACTAGCCAACAAGTCCACCGCCTATTGGGGCACCACCTCCTCAATTAGTGGAGTGGAAGATGATTGACGGATTCTCCGCTCTTCTTGGACATACAACACCAATCCATCATTATGATGTGCATCTTTCTTTTTTTGATAAGCATGACGATCCTCTTTCTAAAGCTATCCAAAGTCAAAATCTTCCTTAGCACTGCTGTCTAAACAATGAATGTCACTCCCGAGAGGCCTTGTTTCTCAAAATGCTCTTCCAAGGGATAGAAAATCCAGCATGAGGGCTAAGCACATTATAAAATGATTTGACCTCGAACATCCATCTTTTGGAAGGGATCCAAAATAAGTACTAGGAGTCATAATCAGTGCTGTCCTATTGACACTTAAAACATCAATACTTCCTTTATCTCCATTTCATTGCCATGAATACAAAGAAAAAGAAGAAACTTTGTCACTTAAGGCTGTCTTTGGTTCCATACTCGAGTACATTTTCTGTTATTTGAATCACATAAATATGGGAACACAGGGAAAACTTGTTTACAAATTCAAAAAATGAGCAATGGTGCATCCAACTCTTACTTCGACTAATAACACCAAAGCAGTAGCTAGACGCATGGACAAATTTCTGAAAGGTAAAAGATAAACAGCCCAACATGTTAATTGCAGTTCAATTGGGTGTAAGTGTCAATTTTCAAAAGATCTTAACACTAAAAATAACAGCACTATCCTCCATTTTCTGTAGCATACCTTGAGTTTTGTACTTCTCATATATGTGAGACAGTTCTGAGTAATTTGAAGGTGTCAAACCACTGTGATTAAAAAAAAAATCCACAAATTGAAATGAATATGATACATAGACTGGGATTTTAAATAGTAGACAAAATAAAAAAGGGGATAAACTTTGGCTGAAACACAAGTAGTCAAAGCTGCAAAATCATCAGTCAGGCGTGAATACCATTTTGAAGCGACATTGACAATCAAGAGAGCCTTCCCCTTAAACTTGCTAAGAGAAACATCCTTCCCATCAATATCCTGCGTCAACAACCTCCATACATAATAAGCACAATATAACTATATACTCACACGTTCATCCCCAAATTTGGTCATCGTGATCTTAAATTGTTAAAGACATAACAAAACCTCTCAGGAAGGAGATAGAGTTTCCATTGGTAACCTATTAATCTTATAATCGTACTCCAAGTTAAGTTTACAGCAATTTTTTCTCTAACTAATAAAGCCACACTAGAAAACACGAGTATGAACATTTCTTTACGAACTCAATGAAGAAATTAGTATGTTATTAAAATTGAATTCACTTCACATTGTACCATTCAAGACAAGATTCACATCTACTAATTGAAACCAACTAGAGACTTTCTCTTCACCACGAATTAGGCACTGCCAAGATACACGACAGAGTTACCACTTACCAGTTCTTAAAGTTTGGTTTTTTTCCTCTGTCACATCCAAATGCTGGAAATTCACACACACACACATGTGACAAGAATACTCACAAATGTTTATAATTAATCCAACACCCAATACCCACTGCCCATAACTCAAGTTCCTCACAGAAGAGTTTCAAACAAAATACCAAAAACACTTACTTTGACAGTGAAATCATAGATAGTCTTCTCCGTTGCCGCTCTGGCGTTAACTCCGAAAGAACGAGATTTCAAGAGATACCCAAGAAGAGTTGATGATTGAAAAGAGAGCCCGTGTTGAAAAAGGGCTGATTTGGAGGACCCAAGTGAGGTTTTGATGGATGGGATCGAAAAAGCCATTGAAGGCCATAGAGAAGAAGAAGAAGAAGAAGTTGGGTTTATTTTGGTTTGCATTAAACCATTAAAAGAAGCAGAGAAAGGTATGGCAGCCATTTTTGTTTCCCTTTGGAAATTCGGTGGCTTGGGACCGAAGAAGCTTTCTAGTTCAACGTGAATCCTGCTCTCTCTCTCTCGCTCTCTCTCCCTCTCCCTGAGAGTTACTTTAGTGGAAGTTATGGTTACACGTGGTCTTTTTGTCCGCCTGTTTTTTCTACTCTTCTCTTCCTTTCTTTTCTAAGTTATCCAAACCAAAAGAATTACCGCTCTCTTAAAAAAAAAAAAACCTTAAAATATTAAACACTCTTCATATTATTTTCATATTGTATTATAGCAATATTTTGAATAAACTGTTTAAACTCTTACAAAAATACGAACTAATTTCTCATTTAAAAAATTTTCAAGATTAAAAAGAAAAATTAGAGTGAATGTTGGCTACCCTATGTAGAGAATGAATGGTTACACGGTCATTCATGTCATGATCGGAGTGGATCCACATCTACTCACTTTTTTAATTTCTTCTTTAATTTTTAAAATTTTCAAATGTTCTTAAGTAATGCTCTATGCATTTGTTTGAGTTTTCTTAAAATAATAAGGTGTATTGAGCCTAAATTTATTATTGTATATATATTCATGTGTTATGGCCCAAAAAATATAGTGATGAAGGAGCTGACACAAAGATTGGGTGTCTTGTTGTTTTTGGGTTTTCTAGCTTAAATGCTTTAGTGTGTGTGTGGTTGTATTCTTTGTAGTGCTTTGAAATGTGTATATATATATATTGATCATTTGTGTGTTAATTTATTCATTTTGCAGTATCTTGAAAAAATTGACCTGGAACAAGTTTGATCTTCTCAACTCTCAAGGGTCAGCTGATCAACTTTGTGCAGGTTGAAGGAGCTTACAGCAAACCCCTAACTTGCAATTACTTCCTTAATTAATTAAGTTGGAAATTCTCCAAAGAGTGTGAAAGAATTCAAAGAAACATCAATATATGGGATTTATAACCTTAATTCAATAATAGAAATCCCATTCTTTTCTCTTGGACTTGTCGGATGCTAAAATAAAATGGCTTATGTTGTCGTTAATTAGTTTGAATACAACAATGATTGATCGGATATACATGAATCTGGTTTAATTAATATAAATAAACTATAATCAGCGATGTCCTGTTAACACTAAAAACATCTCAACTTCCTTCATCTAATTTTGATTGCTATGAATAGAAGAAAAATGAAGAAACTTTTTATAATACTATTTTGAAGCAATATTCACAATCAAGAACCAATCATTCTTCCCTTAATATTTTCCTAAAACACATTGGGAATGAGCAGGGAAGTCGCATTGGGCACAATAATAGAACCATCGTTTGGGATCTCTTTCTTTTTCGCAAATTAGACAATAGTATTCTGCACAATGAGCTTCAGCACTGTAGGTAAGCTTGAGGAGATGATCGTCGTCTTTGTGTCTAGCTTCGAGCGGAAGAGTTGCACATTCGAAACCCAAGGAGAAATCGCAATACGTGCATACAAGCACACAAGGTTTGTTGTAAGAAGTGAAATTACAAACAGAACATATTCTATTAGAATTACCAGCAAGAGAGAAAGGGTGTTGGTGACCTTCATGTTTCAAGGTTTCCGGAATTGAACAACATTGAAGGTCAAAATTGAAGCGACACATTCCACAACTATAGGTGAAGCCACTCCTGTAACGTTGACAAGCATTACATAAGAATTGTCCAAATATATAAAGGTTGAGTGAGTGTGGATGAAGTGGATGTCGCTTGTTTCTTGGTAGCTGAGCACATCTACTGTGGAGAAAGAAGTCGCATTGTGTACAGCTGTAAAACGGGGTGGAGATTAGTCCTTTACAACCATTACAAAACTTATCATCCACAAGCTCTTTGTTGCTAAAAATTAAATCATGTCGATGGCTAAAATGTTGTATCTGTTTAGCCCCTTCAACCTCCATAACATTTGTTTCTGATTCCTCACGCATAATCTTGAGATCTACATATTCTTCATATTTAAATGCACATGCCAAGTGGGCAACATAATTGCATTCCTTACAATAATAGGCTGCATACTTTGTCTTCACTTTTTGATAGCAGAGATTACAAAATATATCATTGTGCTCTTTGACTTGATGAAGAGAGTAAGTGAGAGTGAGAGAGTGATCATGACTTGTAATTCTGATGATGCGTGAAAATCCAGCACATTTGGTGTGAACCAAGAGTTGACAAATGCTACAATGTGAGGCGAACTCATTGCCTTCCTCACCACAAGCTTCACAAGTGAATTGGAAATGCTTAGAGAGAGAGATGAATGTGTGTTGGCAGTTGTCAGTATTTATATTAATTTGCGAGTGGGTAGCACATGTGAAATCAAGATTGAAATCACACTCATCGCAACGGTAGAAGGGGTATGCATTGCAGTTTTTACTGCAAGCATTACAATGTTTTTTTGGTGGCTTTACAAGAGCAAGGACGTGGTTTGGGTGGAAAGGGTATTCTATAGAGAGAGGCAGCTCAAGGCATGATTTATGGAAGACCAAATTGCATTGGGAGGTGGAGCATTTGTATCCGGCACCAGATACTGGCTTCTCACAGCCGAAGCAAACAACGTCGTTAACGTCCTCCTTGCCATCATTTTTCACTTCTTCTGTGAAGATGAAGGGACCATGCGGATCATACAACCATGGGCTGAAGTGTAACAAAAGGGCTTTGTGATTTGTGGGTACATTGAGGCATGATATGTGAAAGTACATGTCTCTACCCCAGTAATAAAAAGCGGCACCCAATATCGGTTTCCGGCACGTCCTACAAACAACTTTCTCATATTTCTCCACCGATGTTGCCCACAGCTCTGCATCAAAAAAATATCTCCTTCCTAGAAAATCTTGGATGATGCTCATGCTGTTCGTCTCCATATATATATATATATATATATATGGATGATGGAGTGAAATTAGGAAATAATAATGAGGATCCGAGTAGGAGTAGTAGTAGGAGGAGGTAGTAGTATAGATTTGAAGATGGAAGTGGTTATTAGTATTATTTGTTGGAATTGGAAAGGCTGCTGTTTGGTTTGGTTTGGTTTGGTTTGGTGGTGTTGTAGTAGTGGAGGGCCGAGGGAATTGAATTGCTCGATCCATTCAATATTTATTTATTTGTTTCTACTTTAATTGGAATAATAACCTTTGGCGTTCACTTGCCTACAATTAACGCAAAGAATAGATTTAATTGCATTAATTGCCCCCAATTCCATTCCAGGTGAATAAAGTGGAACATTTAATTTGCATGGCCCGCCCACTCAAATCCCACTATTTTCTGCAAACTAAATAGATGGCTTCTTTTTTTCTTTTTTTCTTTTTTATGTGGAAAAAAATATACATTGCCTCTCAAACTATGTATATATATATATATTTTTTTTCATGTGATAACTATTTTTTTAAGGTGTGTTTGTTTCACTGTAATTTTATTTTTTTATCGAAAGATGTTTTCAATTAAAAATATTTTCTAGGAAAACTAATAATGATATTCCGTTAAAAATAATACTGAAAATGTTTTCAATTGTTGGGCTCCTACTGAAATTCTTATCCCTCAAAGCCACATAAAAAAAAAAAAGTCAAACATCAAACAAATCCAATTCCACCGATGTCATAAAAAGTTGAGGAAATCAGAATTACAGTTTTTAAAATAAAAAACAATTCCACCGATCTCGCCAATTTGACTTGTTGTATTGCTAGATATACGACATGAAACATGGACTATACAATTAATCTATTAATAAAAAAGTTGTATAAAATAAAATATAGAACTTAAAAAGAAAGTTCTAGAATTGTGAAAAGAAAAAAAATAAACATTCAAGATTATAATATACTTCCACCTCATCACAAGATATGTTTTATGTAGCTTAGAAGTTTTTTTTATTTTTTATTTTTCCTTTTCTTCTTTTGACTCTAAATAAGTTACTTCACACAAAAGAGTGGGACATGCAAATCTTTTTCTTTATCATCCGGAGAAGGTACTTGACACATAAGAGGAAGAGAATTTGGGCAATGCAAATTTAATACAAATCTAAAAGAGACGTTAAAATATATACCTTACCACTTATCTCAACGATCTTCAAAAAGACAATTAACTTGCGTTTATAGGCAACCGAACACCACTCAACTTTGGAATAAAGACTTTTGGTCTTTATTCCAAGGGGTAGATCAAAGTAAAAATCGTTCAGTAGGGCCGGGATGTGGTCAATTATGGGCTTAAAATGGTTCATATGGATTAAAGCCGAAAGTTACTTGGCGTTCAACGGAAGCAAATTAATGTTGCTTTTTTAGGATCACGGTGGAAATTGGTAAAGCAAAAGAAACAACTTGTATACGAGGTACTAAAAAAAAAAAAAAACTTGTATAAGAGGTAAGTAACATATGCTAACTGAATAGAAAAAAAGTAATATATTCTTACTTTTTATCTACGTAAACATCTCTTCTGGTGAGGGGAAAGGATATTCTTTTTTGCTTTTTTTTTTTTTCACAATTCTAAAATTAAGTTCTTTTCTTTTTTTTCTTCAATTTTTTATTTTTTATTTCTTTTAACTTCTCTGTTTTTTTTTATACCCTTTCAAATTATCACAAATTTGACAATGTCCTCCTCAAATTTTCAATTGCGACAACGTC